>NC_052500.1:58339446-58389672 GCF_016617805.1 Bactrocera tryoni | reverse complement strand
TTTTTAATTTATATTAATTTTGTGGTTTATTTTTTTTTTAATTCTTACAATTATTTTTAATTTTTATTATTTTTTATAATTTTAAAATAAAAATATAAATAAGTTTAAATAAAAAAATCAACTTTATTTATTGCTTTTAATTTATATTCGTTTAAGTTTTTTTTTTATTTATTTATACTTTTTTTAAATTATTATTGAACCTTCTTATTTTTATTGCATTTTATTATTTACATTTTTTTTTTTTGGAAAAATTGTGCTACCTTCATAATAATTTAAGTATATAAACATTTTTTGTATTTTAATTATTTAATTAGCTGGCTTTTTTAAACAACATGCTTTAAATTGAGCTCCACAAACTCGATTAAATTTTTTTTCTTCCATATTATTATTTTCACTCAACACACACTTAAACGCGGCAATACAAAATATTTTAGAATTCAATACGAAATGTATTTAATTTCAATTGTAAATTCTTATCGAATGCCATATAATATTAGCAGTAATTTCAAATGATAAATTATTTAATGAAAAATATTTAAAAAAATTACAGGCGCATCAAAGCAAACAGCTGCAATTCATTTACACACAATCAATGATGCCAGACAAATTAATTAAAACGTAACCCAAAACCAATTGCAGAATTATGTTACAAGAAAAAAATGCAAAATAAAGCGTAGTACTCACACTGCGTACACGATAATTATTTAGCTGTTCAGTCTCTTCATCAACACCAACACTGCGGAGTAAGAAATTAAATAAGTATATCTTAGTACACATTTTGATTTCTATAATAACAGCATAAAAACTTACGGTATTTTAAGCCAATTAAGCAAAAAATTAGATGCGCCACCTTGTATGACGACCGTAAAAATCACAATTAACGAGGTTGCAGTCAACATAGTTTGACGTGCCTCTGAAACGGTGTTGCGTATGGCCAAGGCAAAGGACATGGCACCGCGCAAGCCTATAAAATCAATAATTTTTATGTAAACAATTACGGTTGTTAGGAAGTCAGACGCGTTATTATACCTGCAAAGAAAAGCATGTGCTGGAAATTCGACGAAATTTTCGGTTTACGGTTCAAGTTTAACAGCCAAGATAGCGGATAGATGTTAACGGCGCGTCCAATAGCAGCAGTGACCTGTTTAGTTCGAAAAAATAAAAATAAATTTATTGGAAAATAACAACAAACGTTTGCGCTGTACTTACAAAACCAGTTATAATGAAGACAGCATCGAAATGATGTTTCGGAAAGGTGAACATTGAAACGCCAATATATGAAAAGATGAAATTTTCCGCCAAGAAATTCAATAATTCGAATATTTCCTTTGTGCGTGTGCGCGAATTCTCCGAAAGATTGTTATAGGTATAATGCGCTTGGCAAATACCACAGAATAGCACAGCCACTACGCCAGTCAATTCCGAAGCTTCCGCAATAAGGAAAGTACTGTACGACATAAGCACAAAGAGCGCAGATTCGAGCAACGGGAATTCACGTACGCGTGTAAACTTAGTCAAGTGCAGTGGTAGTTAAGGAAATTTTTGTAAAAAGTGTGGAAAATATTGTAAAAAGAAAAAAGTACAAATATACTAATAAAAAAATTTTAAATAACAATAATTATATTAAAAGAAAAAATAATAATAAAAATATTAAAGAAATATATATATATATACATATATGTATATAATATTAAAAATACATATATATAAATATAAAATATTAAAAAATATATATATAAATATTAATAAAAATTACAAAATATTTATAAATACATATGTATGTATGTATTATGTGAAAAATATTGTAAAATTAAAAAGGTAAAAACATAATTAAAAATTTTAAAACAATAATAAAAAAAAACAAAAAAATATAAAAAGTATAAAAATATAAAAAATAACAAAAATATAAAAAAATAATAAAAATATTAAAAAAAGTAATGAATTGATTACACAATACAGTAGTAAAAATAAAAAAATATGTAAAAAAACATAGCTATTTTATAAAAACAAGAAACACATTAAAAAAAATAATCAAGAGAAAAAAGTACAAAAAAAAATTCAATTTTTTTCAATCAATCATTATATACATAAAAAAAATATAAATAAAGGTAAAACATGTTAAACAGTGATTTAACAAGATATAAGCATACAAATTTAAAAAAAATATAATAAACCAGGTGGCCTATTGAAAAGCACAATTTATAAAGGAAAATATAATAATGTGGAAAAAAGTAAAAATGAACAATTAAATAACTAAATTTAAGGACATTTTTTTGAAAAGGATATCAATGCCGTAAAACAGCCCATTGTTGCGCCAATCAATAATGACAGCATAAAAATACAAAAGAAATCGCTCAATGATCTGAAGAAGGCGTTTGTTTCGAAACCTCCTGTGCTCGAATAATGTTCGCCATAATTTTGTATAGCGCTAAAAGATAACACCATCATTATTTTTAATATTTTACTAAGAGACATTATTATAATTACCCGCTCAGCACAATGGCCACTGCATCGTTAAGTACAGATTCACCAAAAACCAGCGCATATAAATTTACGTCCACATGCAAATCATGGAATATTGCTAATATTGTTAGTGGATCTGTTGGTGATATCAAGGCTCCAAAATACAGCGTGTCCAGGAATGTGAAACTACTACTCAAATACTCTGGCATTAGTTTCACACAGCCGTACATAATAGCGCCGATTAGGAACGATGATAGAGTCGTGCCCAATATGGCGAACATCAAAATTGCGCCCAAATTGCGAAAAAAGTATTTCTAAAATGCGTTATTGAAACACAAATGAACAGATATTATTAGAGATTTACGTGGTAATTGAGTAACTACGCACTTTTTTGAGACTATAACCGGCATGAAATATTATTGGCGGTAGTATTATGTTGAAGAAGATTTCCGGATCAAATGTGGCCTTCAAATCGATTTCATTCTCATCCACATCGTATACAATGCCGCGAAAAACATATGCATATGTCTTATTCGGTATGGGATCTTTATCGGTGGTATTAGGTGCCAATTTGCCGGGAAACTAAAAACGAAACAAATAGCAAAATATATTTAGAAAAATATGGAATATTAAGTTTTATTTTTGTGCCGTTACCTTCATCCATAACGTATCGGGTGGCAAAGATTGATTAAATTTTGGATCACCTGCTGGATCAACTTCCAAGTGCACAAGTGGCGTCGAAGTGCCGGCATAGCGTATAACAGCGCCAACAATCAGTCCTGAGAAAGGATAAATATATAAAAAAAAATATTTTGTATAAAAAAGAGAAAAATCATAATATTTTTTTTTTGGAGTTGCCTTTAAAATATGGATGGGTTTTTTCAGTTTCAGTTTCTAAAAGAGTTTTGGCGAATGTTTATGCAAATACTTTAATTCGTTAAAGTATAACAGAACTAGGAACTGGAAATGTTGGTACTGCTGGTGTAGTAAATATATTTATATATGCAGATGTATTTTATTGGTTAAGCTTCATAAATTTTATACACGAATACGGCGAATATTGCATTCCGCTTATTAAATAAGCTTTTGCCGTTACTTACGGGAAAAATGTGAGTTTCTATGAATTAACCTAAACATTCCGTAAAAGTTATATTTTGGAAACTACGAAATCTGGATGAGCTGTATAGCTGTATGCTATAGTTTTCCGGTCTATCAATTTTTCCGGAGATTGTAGCGATGCCTTGGGTAATAATCTATGCCAAAATTCGTGAAAATAGGCAGTAAAATAAAAAAGCTTCCCATACAAGAACTTGAGTTTGATCGGTCAGTTAGTAGTTAGTATGGTAGCTATATACCGGATTTTCTAATAAATATGGTATGATTTCTAAGTGTCGCTTCGGTCAATTTTAATGTCATGATATGTATTTTTTCATTATATTCAGTAAAGTGGACACGATAAAGATTTTTTTAAGAAGATCATCTTCTCCCATGAGGATCACTTTAAACTGGTGCGAAGAAAATGTACAAATTATTTATGAACAACCATTACATTCAACTGATTTGAGTTTGATGTGCTTTTTGGTCTGATGGAATGGTACACGGACCGATTTTTCTTCTGGCCCTACCTGAACAATATATTCGGAGATTGTAACGTCGCCTAGGACAATAATCTATGGCTAATTTCGTGAAGATATCTTGTTAAATATAAAAGTTTGTCACACAAGGACATGCGTTTGAATGGTCAATTTCTATCGCAACTACAGCTGCATTTGCGGCAGTGGTTCGATATCGCCGATTCCGACATATAAGCAGTTTTTTTTGGTGAGAGAAGTACGTGTGCAAAATTTCAGATCAATATCTAACAGCTTGCGCAAGGCGGGTTTATGAAGACGAACGGACGGACGGGCATGACTAAATGGACTCAGCTCGTCATGCTGATACTTATATATGTACAGCTGTGGTCAAAATAATTGTAGTGCTACTGTGGCATATAATTTAGTGTTTACATATAATTTCTTATGTTGCCTTAGTTATTTGACGGTCTCATTAAAAAACTGTTCATAGATTAAAAAAAAAAGAAGCACTATAACTGTATAGCTTAGCAGTTGCTATTGAAATTTCGTATATTTTCATAAGTGTGAGTCATTAGGGCAGTCAAAATAATAGTAGTGCACAAATATGAAATATTTGTTTGGATAAACAACCTTCACAAAAGTAAGTATTGACATTGTTGATGTATATTTTTTTACTTTACTTGTAAAAATCTGATTCAAATATTGTCAGCAATTGGACGACTCCACAGCTTATTAGCGCGATCTTATAAAAAAAACTTATTACAAAAACTTATACAAACGGACTCCTGAAACACGTGGCCGTCGTCCGGCATTAACTGACAGGGAGGCTAAGCGCCTTTTGAACCTGTAACGAAAATTAAAAAAGAACTGGGTCTGGAGGCAAGTGCAGAAACAATTCGTAGACGTTTGCGAGATTGTGATTTAAAAGCTCATAGCTCAAGAAAACTGCCTTTGTTATCAAAAAACATGTGGATCAACGTCTGAAGTTTGTAAATGACCGATTCGATTGGCCCCTATCGAAATGAAGATACATTTTATGGAGAGATGAATCCAAAATCGTGCTAAACGGTGCAAGGGAATCTTGTCAATACGAAAGACGACCAACCAACTCGGAGTACAAACCAAAATACACCACCAAACTTAATAAAATACTGGACCCATTTTGATTTGGTCATGTTTCTCATTTGGTTGGGCCGATATATTGGTTTTGGTTTTGGCCATGGATCGAATTGTGCAGGAAGTAATGTTGTTCTTTGCCCGCGAAGAAATGCCGTTACTTTGGGTCTTTCAACAAAACAATGACCCACAGCAGTGGTTTCAGTAAAATAGGGTTAAGGTCGTGGAGTGGCCTGCACTCCAAACTTATAGAAAATGTGTGGTGTGACGTAAAGGAGGCTGTTGCCGATCTTACTAGTGAGAATATACTTCGGGAAACTGTTGAGCGTGCATGGAAATCAATATCAAACGCGCGATGTGAAAAAGTCATTGATTCAATGCTTCGGCGATGTGCCGCAGTTGTATTCAAGAAAGGGCACGCAAGTAAGTATTATTAAATATTTAAGTTAATATTACGATGAAAATAAGATTTAAATTATTATAAAAAACTTTTTACTCAGCAGAGTTATAATTACTATTATTTTGACTTTTTATAAATGCATATCCTTCCAAAATTAAATTTAAATTAAATTAAAATGAATTATTTTTTTAAGTTTTATTTTATAAATAGCATTTCAAAAAAATTCCTAAAATAAAAGGCAAAGTAAACATTTAGCAAATAACAAACCGCACTACTATTATTTTGCCCGCAGCTGTATATAATGTATACTGTACCCGGTTTTTATTGTTGTAGCGGCAGAATTTTACCCAGTTGACAGCCCTTGGCCGCATAAAAAATTCGGATCCGTTCCGGTTACATAGACCCGACTGTCGTGGGAACGGATAGAGTCTCCGATGTTTTTTTATAGTGTTACAAACTTTGTGGCAAACTTAATATACCCTCCTGTTCAGGGTATATAAATGTTTACATTTTTTTTAAGAGTGCATATTGCAAAATCGAGTTCAGATGTTATTCCAAGTGACCACATAATTATTTGCCTTATCATTTCTGTGAAGCCCTCATCAAAGCCGTCTGTTATTTCGCAAAATAAATATACATATGTATGTACATACTTACATACATAAACATGTTTGTAGCGTTAAATCTAAACAAATAATTTGTCAGATAGTACTGCTAAGTCACGTATGTACATATGTACGTCTTTATTACAGACTACAAATTATATTATATGAATGCACAACTAAACTTTGCTTGTACATATGTATGGATGTATATGACATTTATATTTTGAAGGCACATACATACATTCTATATAATTGAGTTACTAAGTTTATGATAACACTTTAAGCAAATTAAAGCTGGCGAAACAAATTCTGCCATTAGTCATTATCCGGAAAAAACCATTGAAGTAAATGTTTGAATGTACATACATTCATATACATACATATGCATGTATATGTTTTGAGTTACCACTACGGTGTCATTATAAAATTTAATACTGATACGCATACAACTTATTTAATGCGTCTAGGAAAATAATTAAAATTAGCGATTTCTTGCGATTCGTTATGCATTTGTCATATAACACTACAGACGATGTAGCAGTTTAGTTGATTTATTTAGTCATGTATGTATAAATATTGAAATTTTTAAGAATTTACACAGCTGCTAGTATATTTCTCGGAAAAATTCTATCAATTGTATGCAATTAATGAAAAACATTTTTATTTACAAACACAAGCTTTTGCATGCATAGTGGTGATGCATTTCAAAAACTCGTTTTTAATATGAAAATTATAAAATAATTGTTTATAGAGAAAAATTGTAATCAATAACGGACCATGTTATGATACTATCAAAAATTGTCACGCAAAATTGTTATGAAATTCTAAAATTATATTATGGGTATATGTTGTTCTTAACCCCCAAACTTGTAAAACTTCATACAATTTTTTGGTTTTTTTAGTAATATTTTATAACAAAGGTTGCTAGTATAAATTAATTTTCCTATTAAAAACACATACTCTTAAACAAAAACAAAAGCTAGAAATTGTTCATGAATTTCCACCGTATTGCACATATTTGGAATTAGTTTATTTATCTACAGGGTAAGTGCCTACGAAATCAAAAAATGTATATGTACATATACGCGCTAATTGAGGGCAGCTTAAATCATGTTATCAATGTCACGAAGAGTCTAAGTGATTAGGTTAACACCTTCTTTTGTGTTCTTTTATCAGCTCAAATTTGCGCACCCAAGCATATTAACCATATGAATGTATCATAACACCTTTATTGCTTGAATGTGAATTAAGGATTTTATTTGCACAATAGTGATTGAATTTTATTTGCTTATACTATTCTTATTGCCACTAATAATCTATTGTATAGAAGAAGTGGGTGAAGGGCATAAATGTGTTCAGAAAATGCTAACTTCGGCTGCACCGAAGCTAAAATACCCTTTACAAATAAAATAAAAAGGTTTTCCATACAGGGGTTTGAGTACCGTCGGTCAATTTGTATGACAGCTATGTATGTGATGTAGTGGCCCGATACTGACGCTTTTGCACACGAACATGTCCAAATCAAATTAGCTCGTCACACTGATCATTTATATATAGTATATATGTATGTCTCCTACGTGTTCTTCTGGGTGTTACAAACTTCGTGGCAAACTTAATATATTATGTTCAGGGTATAAAAAACACTTCTGTCACAAACGCAACATTTGATGAATCGATTTATTGTGCTGTAGTTAAAAGCTTCTTTCATTTAATTACGAGTACAATTGTAGGTTCGTGTTGATTAGAGAGGGGGCCGACATTACAGCAGTATATTGACATATGGAAGCTTAAAACTTACCATAAATAACGGCAAGACCAGTTTCGTGTAACCAGGAAACACGGTGATGCTTGAACAGCCAAATAGTCAGTACAGTTAGCGTCAGCAAAAAGGTATATACCAACAGATTAAGACTATCAATTCTATGTGTTAGTGTGGCCTTTGCGTCCAGCGCAATATCCGTTGCCGTTGCATTGGCGGTATGCGTTAGTGCTGCTAATAGTAGAAACGTGTAAATTACGTTTGATAAGCGGTCATTACCAAACCAAATGTGACCGACTTCTCCACCGCTATCAACATCAGCACTGTCTTTGCTGTTGCTGTTGCCCAATGAGAAACTATTTCGTAAAAAATTATTTCGATGTGTATTTTTTCTATGAAGCGGTGCTGTTGCGCCTTTAGCACACTTCTTATGGTGGCATGGTTTTGCCATTTTTATTGCCACAGGATTATATACTCTTTGACCATACGCCATAGTCAGAAATCGATTTTTTTATTCTCTGCTTGTAGAGGTTTTGGATATGAGTCGACGAATTTTCGAATTTCGCCACCCACACCTAGCCCCCTTTTGCGCAATTTATGTAATTATATTTCACAAAAATTTCTTCTACACAATTCTTTGAAATGTTTATATTTTTAGTTATTCACAACAAATATCACAATTTTGTTTTCGTTTTTACGCGATTACTCAGTCGAATGTTCTACGCAAATCCAATTCAGAAATGAAATCCTTCGTTCTGGACATTCGTATGTGTCTTTTCTATTATGCTTTTGACTTTATTCTGAGCTTTGACAATGTCAGCTTTTTCTTTTGTTTTCACAAGAGTGAGAGATTAGATGCAGCTTTCGTTCTTGTTGTTTCCATAACAGTCCAACAACAAATAATGTTTTTGTGCATAACTTGCTTTCGATTTTCTTTCTAAACAAACTATTCTCCATTTAGGGTTGATTAGGAAAGTAATAAAATTCTATAGGTAGTAAATGTTTTACGGAAAAATTTGTTTATGTTTATTTGCTTACATAATCTAATACTTATTTCATTTTAATAAATTCTGAGTCCTCTGTATTCTAGTAGAAAATTGGGAATCGTTTAATGAAGTAGGCAACGCAATGAGTAACTTAAATAATATGCAGAAGCTTAAGAGAGTTGAAAAATTGCAATTTTAAGTACTGTTTTTTTAGTATATTATTTTTTAAAATTAATCATTATATAAATTAAAAATTTGAAAAAAAAAAATAATATTAAAAGCAATGGCCTTTTTGTTGGTCCAGTTACAACCAAAGCTTTTTGAAATGACCATGATTAATTCTTCATTTCATCTAAAATAAATCGGACAAAATTTTTATTATTATTACTATTTTTTCATTGTTTAAATTAACAAACTGATGTCTTCTCGAAAATTTGTCATTATTTTTGAAAAAAGAACTTTTAATATTTTTACAAAATGTCAAAATATTTAAATTAAAAAGGCACTAGTATTTTGAGTTTGTAAAAAGCTGTCTAAAGTTCATTGCAATCTAATGTCCAGTTTTCGAGACATGGTAGTCACCAGTTTAAAATAATAGTTTTGAGAAAAAATTGACTGTATAACAATTTACGGTACCTGGTCTCTATCGTTCTAGAGATCCTTGGTATCCTGTGTCAATTATCGAATAATTCGGAAAGTATTAGTCGGATTCATTTCAATTTTTAGAAAATCTAAAAGATTTAATATATTTTGCTTTAAGAAAATGCGAGGAAATCCATATCTTTAAAATTCTCACTAACCCTAACTTTTAAGTTCAATTTTAAAAATATTTAAGACGAAAATTTGTAACATTCTTAATTGTATTAATTTTTGGCGTCTGAAATTTAACACATTGATAAATTAAAATTTTTTTAATTCAAATTAGTAATTACATATATAATCTTAGTTCTTGACAGTAAGTAAGTGTCTTGTTTCAGTAAATGTTTACAATAACGTTGCGTAGACTAATGTTGTGCTCTTCAAACCTCTTTGAAGAACGAAACTTTCAAAAATATTTTATTTATTATTTCGAAGCTATTGCCATTTTACTGGCAGAACTTTCAGCTCGTTAGATTTAAGTCGTGTCACGTTTTACGCACTGTGGCAAGCTAACTACTGTCAACTCATAATTAGGGCGAATTGTCAAATGTCAGTGAACGATTTTACATTTTTTGTTCAGCGATTCATTTTGTAAAGTTATCACAAAATCATAAATTAATAACAAAAAGTAGAAAATTCTAAAATATAATTTATAATAACAGTAACTTTGGATTTTCTATTCTCTAATGAAAAATCGTTGCTGAAATAAAATATTTATAGAAGCTGATAAAAGAGCGATAAAATAACGGAAGCGGAGGCTGCTTGAACAGTAGGGCTCAGTGGAGTGCTGTCAAAAGTGTACGATAAAAGACAGCACGGAGCATAACAGCCAAATTGGTGTTGGCTAATAATTAGAGCCATAGAAGACAACACACCACTTTCAACCTTGGCCATATAGCACATATTTTACAACCAAAGATGTCTAACATGTCTGTGGGGCAGATTATTATGGACGCACAGCGAATTGCCAGTCGCGTGAAAGATTTAGAGATGTTGGGTAATGCTTTGTTCGTAGAAGCGGAGGGCAATAATCGCTTAGTGGAAAGTTTACGTCAATTTCAAGATGACATGGACTCGTTAAACCAAATTTCTAACAATAAATCGAATTCCGAAATGGTCAATCGTATACAACAGCAAAATGCCACAAGTTCAGAAATATTAAAAGAAAATAGAGAACTGAAAATATGCATTGAAGATTATGAACGCACTTTGGAGTTTATAATGCAAAAATATCGTGAACATACAAGCAGTAAAATTCTCGAAAGTAAAATTAATTTTAAAGAAGTTTATAATGAAGAATTGTGGTTAATAATACGAGAACAGAGGGCTAAAATCAGGGAAATGGCAGTTGTTATGCAGCGTGCCGCCTCGGCGGATGATGATGCGGTACACCGGGATATGGAAACCATGTCTAGACTGCGTAAGGAGAACCAAATTTTACGTGAATTATTACAAATTTCGAAGCAATTTGGCTCTGCTAGCCAACCCATACGTGTTAATGAGCATATGTTGGAGGAAAAAGGTGTACAAACAGATGGTGCTGACGATTCGGCGGATGAGTTATCATTGTCGGGTGCATCTATTGAAAATTTCAATAACAATTCGGTGATTTCACTGCTACCTAATGCTGTTGCTGTAGCTAATGCCATTGTTAATGCTACTTCTAGCAGTTCTAATTCTAACACTGCCGATAATATTAATGTGAGCAAGGGGACGACGACACACACACTTGGTGAAAATAATAATGGACCTTTACCAGGTGATGAGTCGGTCACTATTTCATTTATGCCTCCAATAAATCACCCGGATACAGTGAACACCAACGCCAATACGGGGAATACTAGTGTTATTGAAGTTGTTGCTACTGCTTCTTCAACAGGCTGCCCCACTCCAGCTACGGGGAACATAGCTACTGCGACAGGCACGACAAATACAACCGGACCAGTTGAAGCACCAAAAGCTACAACATGATAGGGCGGGCAGTGTGGGCGACTACATCGTAGGCGCCTATCTTTGGTTCTTTGTCATGAACAATTATACTTTAATTTAACATTTTCTTCTGTTCACATAATACCCATAATTCTACAACTTTTTTTTATTATATGAAGTTATAATCATAAGCATTCACTACCACTAACTTATTAAATTATCATTACTACAACGCAAGGATATTTGTATCTAGCACTTGAAACTGTTACTAATCTAACAAACCCAAGATCAACAACAAATGTGAGTCACATCTGCCTTTTGGATGGATGTGATGACCATCTTTATTCATATATATATAAATAAATATACATATAAATATATTTAAAACGTAAATAAATTAATATGTACAATATTTTTAACCGTTGATTCCTGGCGAGTTCGTTTTTACTCTCTTTATAAAGAGATATTGTAATTTTTAAGTTGAAGTGGTATTCTTCGCAAAATTACAAATAATATTATAAGCAAGTCAATATTACTTCTAAACAGGAATTCAAGGGCTTGATTTTGATCGGACGGTTAATATGACAGCTTTAGTAATTTAAGTTTGATTTCTCAAAAAAATTGAGGTAAAAGTCCGCGTCGAAAATCATCGGTATTTTTTGAAGTGAACAATAAAAAATTAAACAGGCGGCTCCGCAGGGTGGTGTACTTTCCACGATACTGTTTAATCACTAACTTTCGAAGCTCTCACAGCCACCAAAAGAAGTTTCTATTACCTCAAACGCAGATTATTGTCGGACAATGACGTCGGGCAATGAAATTGATGGTAAATGTTCAAAAGTGAAGTGTACTTCCGCACTTCTTCACTGCTGGGAGCTTAAAACCCTCTTCTACCGAATTCATGGCTACCCTATTTACCAATTGACCGAAGGATTATGTCGAATTTCCAACGATAAACAACCCTAAAATTTTAGAGTTCGGCGGTCTGCAATCCTTCAATACGCACACAACCGCGATTGTTACAGAAGTGCATAGCCGCAAGATGCTATCCGGCAGCACTTCTTCTTTATTGGCGTAGGCAGCGCTTACGCGGTTATAGTCGACCTTTTCACTGGTAGTATTTTTTACGTGGGGGTCCCAAACCCAGCGCACAACCCTCTGGAGAGAATGTTTCTCTTTTTCACTTAAGCTCGCCATCAAACGAATGTTTTCTGGCTACTCAGAGGATACTTGGTCTAAGACCGGAAGTCGTGAGCTGCTTGAGCTATATGTAAAAGAATCGTTTATGCCCACTTCCAGTGAATGACAATCAGAGAACTTTCCTTACTTGCGTGAACTTCTACATATGTATGATCCCATCCTCCGGCAGCACTTGCGACAAGGAAAAAGAGACGTTGTTGGCAACACACAAGGTCGCTACGCTATACCAATATGGTTGCCTGGATGCAGCAGGATACAGATGGTGAAAATAGAGACTTCCTAGTACACCGCACTCCGGACTATAATAGGATGCAGCGGAATCGTTTGCTAGGGATACCAGGAGAACATTTCTCCAACACGTCTACGAACTGGAACAGTATAGTGGGCAAAATTCGGATGCGATCAATTTTCCACAGACAATGAACGAATAACGTACTTGGAGTGCTAATACCATCTATTTTAGAACGAGAGCTCGAGTTGCTGCGTCAAATAACACTTTACTCAGAGCTTCGAATATCAAAATGTTCGTGAACGATCTCACAGAACTGACAAGATTCGTCAGCGCTCATTCCCATTCTGAGTATATGTATGTTTGCGCAGTCTGCGGGGTTCTGTAAGAAATCCTGTTAGTATTCTTATTTTTGCTAAATAAAATAATATTTTTAAATCATCTGGTGTTGTAATCGTCTATTAGTTGCTTTGATGGTCTCATTCCGTCACTACTATACCGGTATCGGCTTTCTTTTTCGCATGTCCCAGTTTCTCTTTTATAGTTTGAGGACCTATTGGGAAAAAGGGCTCTGGTCCCGTCGGCGACCACTTCTTTAGCAAGTTTGTCTGCTAGCATGTCCCGGAACCAAAAGTAGTCAGTTTGAATTCTTAGTGCCCTTAGTGTTGTCCATGATTCCAACAGAGGTTCTCCCTCTAGTACTCGCGATTTCGGCGTACAGTTGCGCTAGTTTTGTCAGAAGTCAGTAGATTTCTACCGACTTCGACTACGACCGCCCCGTCTTCTGCTTACATAGTGGGTCTGACCTATGTATACTTATGTATGTACCCTTGGCGGGTGACGCTTCCATGACTCTACGTCCTACGCTTCCAATGTTAGTTGGTTGTCGACCACCTTTCATTTCCCGACTCCTTTTTTCCTCATCTTTTGTTTACGAAAAATTCGTAGTTAAATCGGTCCCACTCAGAGCCGCTATCTGTATCCCGAAATGTAGCAGCCTAAAGGTTGTCTCTCACGTGGGCAAGAAGAGAGTTGACGCACGCCCTTGTTAGGCAGTCCGTCCAGAGCTGACCAGTGCAAAGAGTTAGTCTTCTCAACCAACTCCTGCCACACCAACTAAATTATTATGAGGGAGCATACTCTGAGGTCTGCCACGGTTTAACGGGACGGAAGCAGTTGCGACACATTAGCCCACTAGCCTTTTTTGCTGAGTGTCACCGCATAATACTCCGGTGACAGAATATCGCAACCACCGGCAAAGCGTTCAAACCGAAATTCAAAAACGTTAATTCCTAATTAAAATCCATGTCAAAGTTGAAGTCTATTCCGGGAGTTGTGATTTTTATCGTGGCAAGATATTCGTCCATTTAAGAATGCAACTCCCCAGCACCCTAGACTTCAGTGGCACTTGTTTTACGAGGACAGCAATACGCATTATTTGTAGAGACCTGTTCCTTCGAGGTGGCCAACATCACGCCTCTATTGGTTTCTAAATCTATTAGAGTAGGTGTGACACCACAAAACTGCTTTAATATCTGTGACTCTTAACCCTTTGGTTTCCGCAACTCGGTTTAGTTCGTTTTCTCAGCGCTCTTTACCACTGTGCCCACCTACACAAACGCGTCCACACTGCATATGTGAACGGTAAATGGTCACAATGAGTGCAAATGTATGTTTCAACAAATCGTTGCAGTCGCTAAAAAAAATATTAACAAAAAAAAATAAAAAGAAAAATTAAATAGAGTGTTCAGAGTCAAATTCTTACCACTAGTAGTTATGCAGATGTTGGCGCGTGTGCCTCTTAGCAACGGTAAAGCCAATGATCATACCCACAAAAAAACAAGTTTAATAAAAGGAAAACAGAGAGTGAGCAAATGATTACGAGAGATATACATTGACAGCGCGCACTCAGTTGAGGAGCGCAAGATTTTCACGACCTTCCACTTTTCTGCTAAATTTTTAACTTTTCACGAGTTTTCCGAGAACTTTTCGCAACACGAACATTCAGTTCTTCGACAGACGTACGAGAGTTCGCAACGTTTTTCCCAACTTACCGAGCCGCTACAATACCGTTACGAGCGAACGTGCAAATACCACTGTCCACTATTGGTGCGAAAGGGATGAATAGAGACAGTTATTTTTGAATTTTAGGAAGAATGAGCACTATGAAATATGTAGATTTTTTCAAAGTAAAAGCTGCAGCGGAATACAACCAGTGAATTAGCCCAAGTTAATGCGGTAATTACAAAAAAAAAAGATATTTCAATTGGAAATTATTTAAAATTTGTAAAAAAAAATGAGGAAAGCAATTTTGTGGAGTGCAGAGTTCAAACGATTTATGGTGTCTGCAGAAAATTGAAATCTTCAGTGCGATGTACCGTATGTGCGTGTGTGTGTTGTCTGTGTGCCGCCAGAAACTTTTAAAGTATGCGGCTATTTTTAAAACACAGCTAAACATTTCTGCTGCTTTTCGACGGCACTTTTATGTGAAAATTTCAATAAAGCAGTAAAATTTCGATAGAAAATAAATACAATAAAATATCAAAATCACATAAACACAGATATACAAATATATTTAAATATGTATTTTATTAGCAGCTGGAGTCGCGGTGGGTAGAAATTAGTCGAAGAAAATTAAAAAAAATTTCGAAAATTAAAAAAAAATTTAAAAGAAGAAAAAGAAAGAAATTTAAAGGAAGAGAATAAAGAAAAAAATATAATTAATAAAAAAAATTAAAAAAAAAATTAATAAAAAAAATAAAAAGTAATTAATAAAAAAAAATTTTAAAATATTAAAGAAAATTAAAAAAAAAATCAAAAAAAATATTAAAAATTTTAAGAAAAAATACAAAATGTTCTAATAGTGTCTTTAGCATGTACCGTTGTGCATATGTTTGTGTGCATGTTAATACTTTTAGGGCAGTGCGTACACACGTTCGAACTTGAGTTGCCAGTTTGTGGCTTTTGCCTTTGTGCCAGTGTCAAAAAATAGCCAAATATATAGCGTTCAGACATTTTTGTACATTATTTCTGTATGGAATTTCAAGAATTCCCTTCCAAAAAAGAAAAAAAAATAATAAAAACACTACGCAGCTCGTGTATGTGTGTGTATGTGAATTTCGGTAACAACCGTTATAAGCATATTTTTCAAAAAAAAAATAAATAAATAAATAAAGTAAAAATAAAGAATTACACTGAGAAAAAGTGTTACGCAATTTGGTAAAATTTTGCTTTGTGAATGAAAAACGTAGTTTCTACTAGCGAGCAGCGGCAACACAAGCAACAACAAGAACAACAGCAACAATTATCATAAACAATCGTCGCGTCAATGAGTAACCGAAAAGTCGAAGCAACAGCCAAATTGGCAGCAGCAACGACGAAATAATTAGTAAACGGTGCAAAAAGAAAAGCAACAACAAAGCGCACTACAATAGCTATAAGAAATTTTAGGAAAAATATGTGTACTATTTATTTAATAATACACAAAGTTCCGGCGACAAAGGTGCTCATTAAGCAGTTCTTAAATTAAAGCAGCGCTTACAATAGCTAGCAAACGCGCATTACAGGCAAAAATACACATACATACATATATACATACATATATCTACATATGTATGTTTGTATATGCAAAGTACTGAAACTAAAAGTACCGTAATTTGCTAAAATGTCCGCCATAACTATTATAAATCACACCAGAGCGTACCGGAGCTCTTGCGCCGAGAATTCTCGGCCAGCAATATTGCTCCTAAGTCAAGAAAATAAGATAAATAAAAAAAATTCTTAATTAATAAAACAAAAAATAAGAAAAAATGTATCTTCGGTGGCACTGGAGCTAGAATACCCTTCACAAATAAAAAAGTTCTTTTGCAAGAAATTGATTTTGTTCGGTCAGTTTCTTTGTCAGTTACAATACTATGAGCACAAAATAGTAAGACTTTGTTGATAATTTTAAAATTCTTAATTTATTCTTAAAAATCTATGTCGTCCACCTCATGTCGTACCTTTTGTACCCCTTACACTTGTGGCAATGTTTTTGCCAATCCTCGAAACAGTTGTTAAAGTAAATTTCCGGAATAACCTGTAATGTGCCTAGCGATTCACGTTTAATGTCCACAATTGACTCAAAACGGTATCTCCGGAGCGATCGTTTGAGTTTGCTGAAAACCAAGTCTAGCTAAGTGAGGTGTATACCGTGGTTGCTGCACGATTTTGGTTGAAAATTTGTTAAAAAAAAAACTGACGAAGAATCAATGTAGTATACTACGGTGCATTATCGTGGTTCAAAAACCAAGTTTTCGATCTCTGCTTCCGAATAGTTTCGCGCAAACGACGCATAACACTCAAACAGTATTCCTTGTTGACAGTTTGGCCGGACGGTAGGAATTCGGTGTCGATAATCAAAGAAAACTGTCGACAGAACTTAGATTTTTCGATTTCGACGTGGTTTTTTCGACTGCGGCTCACCTTTGTCGCGATATTCGGCCGAGTCATCGTCTGTTTCTGAGTCGTAAGCATACATCCATAACTCATCGGCAGTAATAATACGTTTTATAACATCCTGGTAGTCGGAAAGCACTGTTTCACAGATGTTAGCGTGACGCTATTTTTCGAAAAAATTTAGTGATTTTGGAACCAATGTGCTTTCACATTTAGGCCCAAATGATCTTTCAAAATGGTATTCCCTGATCCTTCCAATATTACAACGATGCCAGTAAGATCTTTGACTCTTAATTGTCGATTCTCAAGCACTAACTCTTGTATTTTATTGACGCGTTGATCATCAGTTGATGCTGAGGGTCGTTCTGGTCATGGTTCGTCGTCAGCGTGTTCTCGACCCTCTTTGAATTATCTGTACCAATCAAAAGCACTTGCTCTCGGCAAACAATTATAAACGAAGGCCTGTTCCAATATTCTGAATGTTTCGTCACCACAAATTTGATTCTGCACACAAAATTTAATGATATTTCTTTGTTGAATAATTTCACTCATCGTAAAAAACGCCGAATCCACTTTTTGCACTTCAGAAAGAAGAGCATATACAAAGCACTAATGATTATTTTGATGTGACATTTGATACAGATGTCACTGATAGTCATACCAACCTAAAAAAAATAAATATCGACAAATGGGTTTTCGCGCGAAATTCAAATTATAAAGTCTTACAATTTTTTGCCCACAGTAAGTTGTCCGATTTGAAGAATTTTTTAGATATTTTTGCATTGCCTTGGATAATAAACTGTGTTATTTTCGTGACGACACCTTGTCAAATAAAAAGTTGTCCATATAAGAACTTGATTTAAATCGTTAACTTTGTATTAAAAGAGTCTCGGAAGTTTTCTTGTAATACAAACTTCGTTGCAAATTGAATATAATTTAATATACCCCGTTCAGAGTACAAATAAGAAACTTCCATTAAATATCACTAAAAATCATACTAGAACACCTTGGACGTCTTGCGCCGAGAATTCTAGGCCAGCAGAATTTTTTATAAAATAAAAAAATTTGAAAAAATAATACAAAATAGTTAAAAAAGAATCTCCAAAAAAATTTTAAATATCAATATAAAAAAAATTTAGCATACCCTACAAAAAATTAAAAACAAAAATAATAAAAGAAATTATATAAATTTCCAATAAATAAAATTAATTACAAAACTCTCCCACACCAGGAACCATAAATACCGAAATTTTGACGGCATATTGCTAATAAAATAATTTGTATTGCTGTCGTCACCATCACCAGCTGCCATAACATCAGCAACAACATCAGCATCATCGGCAGCGCATCATCAGCGCCCCATCCCCCGCATAATAATCGGTGAGTATCCAGTGGCGCCAGTAATGATTGAGTATGCCATCATTAGAGCATATTGTCATTGTGTGCCCGTTTTTGCGGTGCGTCTTTTGTGTATTTTCCAAATGCGTTTACGTAAAATTCGGGATGAGCGGCCAAAAATAGGTTACGAGGGAATGCAACTAAAAAAAAGCAAAAACAAAAAAAATAATATTAAAAATAAAATTAAATTAGAGCAAGTATTTCCTGCTCGTATCTCTCCACGTAACTACATTTCGCGCAGAGAGCGCTTGCTTTCTCTGCTGACTTTGTGATTTCGTGGAATTATTTTTGCTTTATAAAAAAACATGCGCATTGTTTGGGAAATAACCCATTGCGCATATATTTTATGCTCACGTCGAAAGCACATCACTCTCCCTAAATAACATTCAGCGGCACTACTCAAACTTAATTGCCGAGCGTATGTTTTAACGGTTTCGTAAACAGTTTTGAAATCGTTCGTGCCGCTAGTTTGCGAAATACCACATGCACTCTTTTTTTGTTTTTGTGTATATCTAGTTTGTATATTTCGAAATTCATAAAATATACATATGTCCGTATATTGAAATTATATTCACCTGTTGACTGATTTTATACTAATCGGTTAATTGGCTTTCATAGCAGATGGTTTTATCTGCAGCAATTCCAATACTCGAGTATATGATATAGAAAATGAATAAATAAGATAATTTATTAAAGTTTTTTTTTTGTTTTTTGAAATTTAATCATTTATGATTTTTTCAAACATTAATTATAGTTCTTGCGCTTTCTGACGTTCGAAATACTCCTTATGGAATAAAATATATAAACCTCAAAATGTAAATAAAACACAAAATATTTAATTATTCATCAATATTTATTTTGCCGCCTTCAAAGTAGTGACCACAAGATATAATACACTTTGTCATCGATTTTTCGAGACCTCGAGCCCTTTTTGGGATGGTCTTCAGCTTCTTTATCGAATTTTGTTTTATCTCTTCGAACGACTGAAAACGGATTCCACGGAGCGGCAATTTCAGTTTGAGGAACAAGAGAAAATCATACAAAGCCAAATATGGTGTATACTTTGATCGATGGTATTTATTGCGTATTTGGTTTTAAATTCGGACGAGTCGAGCAAGAATGCGTTTCATACCCAAAATATCTACCAAAATTATTCGAATGCTCTCATGCCATCACTCCAACTCACAGTGGTTCCATTTGTATGGAGGGTAGCGACAATAATTAGAATAGAGATACTGACCTGCCATATACACAGCATATTTCTATTCATGCAAGTACGATATTCTGAAAAAATCGCAATTGTATAACGCCCACTTTTCATATTCTACATATGTATATAATTCTAACGTTAAAATACCTGAGCATGTGATAAATTTTGTTCCAATTCCCGGATTTATTATTAATAAATAGAAAGGAAAACAGATGTGTCATTTAATTTTATAAAATTAAACAATTTATTTTTTATAGTTCAAATAAAAATTTTATTAATTTGGAAGAAAAATAAGGACGTTTTAAACCTCAATAAAAAATTCCTTTACGTAATTAGTCTTCCAACAATTCTATTGTAGTTTTTAATAATGCGCTTTTCTTTTTGCATGACAATTTTCGTTGACCTGTAATAAATGGATCTGAGCTCAACAATAACATATTAAGTAAATACGTATTTGTTGCAATTCGAGAAGTTTTCCTCGTATGTTGAAGCCTATACCTCTTAATATCCTTGTTTTTGGCTTCCGCAGCTTCCCCTGATAGTTCTCCAATGGATATTATTGCACATTCGATGACTTTGGAACCATGCACTAGGATCTTGTGAACTGAAGGTGGAAGATAGAACCAAGGGTACTTCTCTACAAGTCCTTTAGCAGTTTCAAGTGCGAATTGCTTAAATTTGTCCGCGTTTATTTTATATCCTGATGACATAGCTTGCAGTAACGCTGCACATCTTAGTATGAGCTCTTCGTCAACGCCCGTTATTTGAGAAGCCAAACCAGCATTATTAAAAAAGCGTCTAGCCGTATTGCCATCGTTTGACGTCCCACTACCTCATGTTTTTGGCATGTCCACTATTAAACCCATTTCTGATCTAAACTTATTTCTAACTTGAATTTTTTTTCCATGAATTGAGTTTTATCTTCTGCCGACCTAATTTGCCATTTCTTGATATCTAGTCTATACGATACATGAATGAAATATTCAAAAAATCGAATATATGAATGTAAAGGTGATAAACCAAACTCATAATGTTCTTTGTGGACGGCTTTTTGTAGACATTTATCTATATCGTTCATCTCTTTTGATTTGGCTTGGCATATGTAACACTTAGCAGATGATGTTTGACTTAGTGCATTGCATACTTTTCCATCAACCATAGTCAGTTGCAATTTGTGTTCGACGTTTATTTTCTGTCCAGATCTTAAATATTCTGTGCACTTTAACATATCAATTTTCTTCGTGAAATAATTCCTCTCTTCAATGCAAACTTCTGTTGTCTCTTTTTTGAAACTAAATCGTATTGGTCTACAGTATCGAGTGGACGACGGTCGAGGATTTTTCCATATAACTTTAGTATCTTGCAGTGTTGAAGATTTAGTAACTAATTTAAGGGTCACATAGGATGTTACAAATAAACTATTGTCTTGTAGAGTATTGTTACTAACACGTTGTTTATATTCACTGTATCCGGAGCTACCATCGAATCCCCACTTGCCTATCAAAACAAGATTGCTTATATTTACATCGGGTATGACGTTCAACACTTCAGTTTGGAGATCTAATATACGTGAAGCCACTTCAGCATGTGATTCACTCACGCTAACCGATTCTGCATCTGGATAACTTTTTTTCTTTTCACTTAAAACCTTTTTATAGCTGGGCAAAACTTTGTACGAAAGTTGAGAGTTTATAAAATCACTGATTTTTAAGTACTGATGTTTTGTTAAGTTTGTATAAATTATTAGTGAAAGAACTTCGGTGAAATTTACTTCATGAAAAAGTGGATTTGATTCCAAATGTACTTCACGTAAGGTATCCGCTACGGACTTATCAATTTCTGCCAATTTTGCTATTCGACGTTGCTTAGTCCGTTTGGAGCATGCAGAGAAATCAGCAGTTGGGCGACCACGTTTACTCGCTTTTACTTCTTCTTTTTCAGATGGCAAAGATAGAGTTTCGAGACTTAAGGTAACAACCTCTTTGTAAGAGAGCCAATCCGAGTAGTTTCTTAACACGTCTGACTTTACGCGATGGTTTTGTTTCCACATCACCCCAATGCGTCTGCATAAATATTTTACACATTTCAGTATATCATCAAACGGGTGTTCGTCACCTTCAAAACCTGTTTTTCTGACTATATCTTCAAAAACTTCTTCAAAAACTTCCTGACCTTTCGTCGTATTTGATCCATTTTTGGAGCACCAAATTTCAAAAATATAGGAGCGAGAAAATATGCATTGATGAGACGTTCCTACGATAAGAAATTTAAAAAATAAAAATCTCAGAGAGAGAGAGTGAGACAACAACAACTAATTCTACATTTGTTTATTGACATTACTTGCAAAAACCAATGCAATAACACGCAAAAAAAAACAAAAAAACAAAAAAAAAAGTTAGGTTAGTTTAATGAACTTTATTTAGAAACCTGCAAATCCCTGCACATGAACTTAATATTATTTTAAACTATATACTTGTATCAACATTTACACACTAATCCGGTCATTGCATTCGGTTGACAAAGTTACTAAATCTCCAAATACATTTAACAAAGAACAACAAAACTGAATCAAAAAGACACTTCATTAAAATTTGTTATTCTAAAAACAACAGCACAATTTAAAAACTTGTAATTACTGAAAAATAATACTATTACCATCTACTTTAATTTCCATTTTCAGTATTTTTATTTAGACACTTTTTTAAATTAAACTTTTGCAGTTGAATGTACACGTTGCTTTCGCTTTAATTTTTGTCAACTATTTACTTCTGTGCAAGGCCGATATGTTGCTTTCATTCAAGAAGTTCCGTTAGAAATAATCAAAACAAACTCAAAATACATAAATTTGATGGCATATGCAACTATTTATTTAGCTACAAGCCCAATATATAAACATAAACTTTTTTATTTTTGTCGTAAGGGAGGAACCACCGTGTAACTCTTGCCTGACAATAAAATGAAATGAAATGACAATGAAAAAACTGAATCATATTTTCATCAGTTAAAGAGGTCGAAGATCGTCCAGAACGAGGGATGTCTTCAAGGATCTCTCGATCGTCTTTGAAGCCTTTGTCCCACTCATAGGCTTGTGTTTTTGATAAAACTGAATCACCGTAAGCCTTTTCCAACATTTTCAACGATTACGCATACGAAATTTAGTTAGAAATATAATTTGAGACAAATTCTTTGTTCGATATTTTTATCTTTCGTAAAAATCGCAACGCACTACTGAGTTGTATCGACTTAAGCAGCTGCTCTAAGCCCAGATATCTAGTATATGGGTGTCAGTGTCAATGGCTGACTTTTTATCGAAAACATCGGTCATTTTTATACAAGGTGTGTTCCAAAGTAAACAGGGCTTAAAAAATAACCAGAACAAATGATTTTTTTGGCAAAATCAATTTATTCTATTCAAAATAGTCTCCTTCTGCTTCAATACAGCTTTTTGCACGGTCCAAAAGCATGTCGAACGAGTGTTTTAGCTCGTTGGCCGGTTTGGCCGCCAGTATGCCGGTGCAAGCTTTTATAATTGCCTCTACGTCTGCATAACGCTTTCCTTTCATGGGCAAATGTATTTTTCCGAAAAGGAAGAAGTCGCACGGTGCCATATCAGGTGAATACGGGGAGTGGTTAATGGTTAAAATGTGATTTTTGGTCCAATAATCGTCCTTCGAATGTTGGATTCTGAGTAATTTTTGGTCGTCAGTCAATTTGTGCGCAATAAACCGTTCACACACCTTTCGTAAGCTCAAACGTTCGGTCAAATTGCGAGAAATCGATGTTTTGCAGATGCTCAATTCCATTTCCATGTATTTCAATGATGATTTCGGCTGATTTTTGATGTATTCACGCACACTTTCGATGGACTTTCCGGTGATCACGGATTTTGATTGGCTCACATGTTGATCGTCATTTATGTCCTCACGACCACTTTGGGAGACACTCCAGCCCAAAAATGCTACATGCATTACTATGTAGTATATTTTATACTTATATTAATTGATTTTATTTTGGTGGCCTATACATATACAGAATAAATCGGTGAAATTATGAATTACATAACTTAATAAAATAGCGTAAAGATATGTTCAAGTTTACCTTAGCTTATTTCCTAAAGTAAAGGCTATCTGCTCAGACCTCCCATAATTGACTGCGGATGCTTTTCAGAATCTATTGTGGTTTATAGCTGTATACAAAATACATCGGTCTAGACCTTGGTATAAGGCCCATAAGCCTAATATATTGATTTACTTCTTCTTTTGACATTATTCTAATAATTATAAGACATATTTAAGGCAAATTCTGTTCCTTGTTTGAGTTTATACCGGATATAAAGGGTGATCCATTCCGAGGTGCCCTACTTTTTGAAAGAAAAAAAGCATTACATTCTTTGGCATTTATTTTTTGAAGATTATCTTTTTCAAATGTTGGCAGCGGCTACGTTTTATAGGGTTCATCCGTTGAGTCCAATTTTCGATAACTTGTTCAGTCATTTCGACTGGTAACTGGCGGATGACACACGTGATGTTTTGCTCCAAGGCCTGAATCGAAGCGGGATTGTCCGCATAGACTTTAGACTTTACATATCCCCACTGAAAAAAGTCTAACGGTGTGATATCACACGATCATTGTGATCGATCGACTAGCCCAAAACGTGAAATTATCTGCTCACCGAAGTGTTCTCTCAATAAATCCATTGATTGATGCCTTGAGTGGGAAGAGGCGCAGTTTTGTTGAAAATAAATGTCGCCGAGATCGCAAGCTTCAATTTCAGGTATCAAATAGTCGGTTATCATGGCGCCATAACGGTCTTACCGGGATCATTTTTGAAGAAAAATGGACCGATGATTCCACCGGCACACAAACCACACTAAACCGTTGTTTTTTCTGGATGAAATGGCAGTTCTTGAATCTCTTCAGGTTACACTTCCTTTCAAATGTAGTCATTTTGCTTGTTTACATACTCATTGAGCCAGAAATGGGAGTGTATAGTTTTATTCACTTTACGGCTGTATGTATCACATGAAACTAATCGGGACAGATATAGGGTTATATTTCTGTTCAAACTATCAGAAGATGATGAAATCCTAGTGATTGTCTGTACTCCGTTTGTCCGTCTATCTGTTTGTGCAAGGGATAACTTGGTACACGGGTAATACAAAAAGACTTTATAAGAGTTGAGATCAAAATTGGACAATGGGCGTGGCACCATTTTTCGATAAAATCGGCCAAATTTGGTATACGGTTATTATTTATTAGATCCATACATATATTACCCTAACATTTCTATGTTGCAGTGCAAAGACAAACGAAATCGGATTACAACCACGCCTACTTACCATATAACCCAATTTTAAATTCCAACAAATTCTTTCACTTTCCAAAATGCAAATCAAGCACTAATGAATATATTGAAATAAAACTTTGTCCGAATAGTGTACTTAACCCATTTCCGGCCGCACTTAGTATGAAGAAAACTCGTTGCTTTAAATTTTTTGAGATTTTTACATTAAGCCGTTTAGCCACGAGAATGTGGTCGAAAAGTCGATCATCAGCCGAAAACGATACTTACTAAAGTGAAACAGTATTTTATTAGAGTTAATCATTTAAAACGTTTATTTTGTTCAACTTTTCAATTTCACATTACATTTTATTTACAATAAAATATAGATATGTACATGTCATGAGTAAGTTTTGAACAACTTTTCTTGAAAGTTCAATATCTTATCTTTATATTTCATTGATTAAAACACAAAACATGTAGAACTGCATCGCATTTTGTGTATTTATATGACGAATGTTTGTGACAATTTTGACAACGACGAGGCTCCTCTAATTTGTCAATGCCATGTCCAACTTTGTCTTTACGAACACTCTCCAGAACGGCGTCTTTGGATTTTCGAACTGTTGACTGCGGAATAGTTTCTGTAGCTTAATATCCCAAAGAGGTGAGGTGATTCATATATTTATGAGAAGTAAAGAAGTTGTCACTATTCATCGGGGGTGTTTTTTTACGTGGCGGGTCCCAAACCCAGCGCACAACCCTATGTAGGGGATATTTCGCCTTCTCACTTTAGCTCGTCTTCAAACGGATGTTCTTAGGCTACCCAGAGGATACTTGGTCCAAGACGGGAAGTCGTGAGCTGCTTGTGTCATATGTAAAAGAATCGTTTCTGGCCACTCCCAAGTGAATGAAGAGAACTTTCCCCACTTGCGTGAACTTCCACACATGACTCCATCCTCCCTCCTTTTGGCATTAAACTATAATATACTCGTATACAATTTTATTCGTTCAGGTTTGAGGATTTTGTATTATGTATATAGGAGATAGTATTGACCGATTTTATCTATTTTTTGCAATACTACAGCAATTAAAAGGTCGGAGTCTAATAAAATGCTCTCAAGGTTCCTTACGTATAGTCACCAAATATATGAGGTAAAATCTTGATTTTAGATAGGTCAAGTTTGCGCCCAATTTTATCCATTTTAGGCACAAAGTTTCACTGTTATGAGTAAAACACGCTCTCTCGTTTTCATTGAAATACCTGGAAATTCGAAAATAGTTGGGTATATGGGAGCTAAGGGAAGTATTGACCCGATTCAACCCATTTTCTGAATTTCAATTATATATCTCACACATTGACCGTTATTTGTGGTATAAAGTCAACTATACTATACTGGGGCTCAGATATACGGTACTTAGGGGCCTGAACAGTTTTTGTTGGATTTGGGCAATTTTTGGTTATACGACAGTATATTTCAAAGCCATTATTTGTGAAAAGTTTTATCCTGTTATATTTATTGATTCTTTGTTTGTACACTAGAAAGAAAAGATTCAAATGGAATTTAAATTTGTACTATATGGGAAGTAGGCGTGGTTGTAGTCCGATTTCGCCCGTTTTCGCACTGCGACATATGGGTGAAAAAAGATTTCCACAGATTAAGTCGGTCGGTTGGGTCCGGTGATACTAGATTTAACCTAAAAGTAGGCGGTACCACGCCTATCGTTCAACTTTTACAATGGCTCCCATAAAGACCTCTCATACCATCTCGGGTGTAAAATTTTATGTCTATGGCATATTTATTTTTTTTGCTTTTATTGATTTATCGCACTTTGAGTTGTTTTTAATAGTATCGTTATCAACCGATAGAGTGGACGGGGTTATCAACCGATTTCATCCATTACTCACTGTCACTGTCGGTAATAGTTCTTATACAAATTATCTTAAGTGAACTTGGCTGTTGTAGCTTTGGTGGCCTAGGATATGTATGCACAATAAACTTATTAGAAAATCTTTTCGCGATCGCCTATGCTAATTTAGAGTTTTATATCTCAATTTAGTGCTTAGTTAAGGTAATATACATATATGCCTTCGGTTAATAAGGCTTAGGACTTAAAAAGAAACAGGACAAATGGTTTTTTTGGCAAAATCAATTTATTTTATTCAAAATAGTCTCCTGCTTCAATACAGCTTTTGCACGGTCCTAAAGCATATCGAACGAGTGTTTTAGCTCGGTGGCCGGTATGGCCGCCAGTATGCCGGTGCAAGCCTTTTGAATGGCCTCTACGTCTGCATAACGCTTTCTTTTCATAGGCAAATGTATTTTTCTGAAAAGGAAGAAGTCGCACGGTGTCATATCAGGTGAATACGGGGAGTGGTTCATGGTTAAAATGCGATTTTTGGTCAAATAATCGGTCACAAGTGTCGACTGATGAGACAATTTTTGGTCGTCAGTCAATACGTGCGGAACAAACCGTGCACACACGTTTCGTAAGCCATTTCCATGAATTTCAATGATGATTTCGGCACAGTTTCGATGGAATTTCCGGTGATCACGGATTTTGATTGGCCCACATGTAGATCGTCATTTATGTCCTCACGACTTGTTTCATAAATTGAAACGTTTCGGTAAAAGTTTTACCAATTTTAAAAGAAAATTTAATGTTGGCTCTGTATTCGAAGCGCATTTTCGCACCGATAACAGAAACATACTGACACTTAAAACGCAATAACTTCACTTCCAATCAATGAAATGTCATGAAATTCTCACAATCGATAAAGATAGTAGATTCTAACGAACCAGTCGACATATGGATGGCGCCACCAGGGGGCGCAAGATTTAAAAGCACTGTTTACTTTGGAACACACCTTGTATATATGTATATAATATATCTTTATTATAAAAATAACGTGTCACGTTGTTTGTCCGCGATGGGCTCCTAAACTACTGAACCGATTTTAGTCAAATTTAGCACTGTGTTCAGTTCGAACCAATTTAGAAGATAGGAATTCATAAATAAAAAATACAGTGAGAGCTCTATTAAATAGACGTTCTATTAAGCGGACATCACCTTTAACTATGCACATTGTTGATGCTTTGTAAGTACACTCTTTTAAACGGATAACTCTGCTAACTGGACAGAAAGGCTGGTAATCAGAAATTGAGAAAGAAGCCTTAAATTCGTTATTTTTACTAATGAAATTTATTTGTATGAACATATTCAAAATTAAACTACGAGTACAATCCCTTGGATTCTTATACCGACAAAAACGTGTTCGCCTTTATTTGTAAATAAAATATTCACTGTATTTAATAGTTTATTATACGAATATCACAGGAAAGCGTGGCCGGATCCACTAATTGTACAAGGTCTGTCGCAAAAGAAACACAACTTTTTAAATATAACTGTTTCTGGTGGCGCCACCTCTTGGTGGGTATATGAAATATAAAGTTTGATCTCTTGTTGACATTTCGTAAAAATTTTAAGACAATTGGATAACTACAATCGATGTTATCGATCAAAAAGTGACAGCAGCTGTTGGTCATCAGTCGTAAAATGCAAAGAGCAAATATTAAATATTGTTTTAAACTTAGGAAAACGTTTACTGAAACATTTCAAATGATGAAAAAAGTTTATGGTGATCAGTGCCTATCCCGTAATAATGTGGTTTGGTAATGAGTGGTTTAAGCGATTCCAAGAAGGTCGTGAGGACCTCTGTGACGATCAGAAGTCGGTCGTCTTCAGAAGTCAAAAATAAAGACAAGCTGATTTGTTTTTACGATTCCGAGGATTTTGTACACCGAGAGTTCGTCCCACCTGGCCAAACGATTAATGCTGTGTTTTACCTTGGTGTTATGAAGCGTCTTTTGTCACGCATTCGTCGTGCTCGACCACAATACCGTGAGGCAGGGTCCTGGCGCCTGTTGCACGATAATGCGCCGTGTCATCGGTCGACGCTTGTCACTGATTTTCTGACAAAAAACTCCATATTAACCATTAATCACTCACCCTACTCACCTGATCTGGCACCCTGTGATTTTTACCTATTTGGAAAATTTCATTTGGCCAAGAAAGGACACTGGTTTCAGGACATTTCAGCTATCCAAAAGGCGACGACCGATATTCTCAAGAGCATTCCGAAAAATGACCTTAAACACTCATTTGAAATGCTAATTGGCCGGGCTAAACGCTGTAGTCGAATAAAAAATATAACTTTTGAAAAATATTAATTTTTTGTTGTTTTTTTTAACAGTCCTGTTTCTTTTGCGACAGACCTTGTATATACAAGTGTAATACAATATATATAACTGCTTAGATTTCGATCTTTTGGTTGACGTTTTGTATGTTGTAAGAGTATAAAAATTAAAAGAAATAGCCCTTACTTATTTTTTATTATTTTATTATATACATATATGTTTGATAAAACTCGAAAAATCCAATCTCGAATCCTGAGAAACGTACAGATTTTTTGAACGTGTCAGGAAGATGTCATATTATTCGAATTCTGTTCGTGTAGGTCAAATATTTTGTGAAATATGAAATTTTTCTTAAATACGAAAGGTGTCAGGAACTAATTAGCTGATAGAGTTCGGTATGCAAAATATTAGCTTCTGAGACAAGGTTACCTGACTCTTCGTAATTTGTAAAATTTCGAACCAATTAATTTCATTATCCTGATCATTTTGATGTAAAATTTATCCTATTCAGTCGTCTTTATTAAGATGTACAATTTTATGAGTAACATGATATACTATATATTGATAAATCTAATCGTTTACCAAGTTTTGGTATCGTTATGAAGAAGACGAGATCGTCGCCCTATTGGTGTCTACCTGCGTTGTAGAATGTTAAGTAGTTTTGCAAAGACCAGATATCCTCTGCACACACTCTCCATATAACGGTAATGTTGAAAACTTATTAGCACACTTTAAGTTAAATAACTAAATAAATACCTCAGCATCTTTAAATTTAACATTCAAGACGCCTCAGGGTTTATACTATAAGAACCAAATGCGTTATATAACATTATGTCGGCATTTTAATGTTACGCCTACTTCTCAAATAATGCAACTTTAACTTCCATTTGATTTTTTGACTTTGCACCAACGGTGCATTGAAGATATGCCACCTCTTGACTAGGACCACAACTTTTAAAGACCTCTGAAACGATTTTAATATGAAAATGGTCGGTTAATACGTGAGATATATTATAGAAGTTGGGAAATAATCTTTATATGACAATAATGTACCGTTTTGTCAAAAATGGCTAAAATCGGTTCAATGCTTCCCTAACTCGCATATACCTTATGTACAGGGTCCACTCGAAGTGTAATCAACTTCAGACCGTTCGCGCAGCTGTCGCACTGGAATCAGCTGTTTATAAATTTGCTGAATGACAGTTCGGAGTATTGTTCACAAGTGTACAAAAGCGTTTTACCAAAAGTAAACGCAAAAAAAGTGATCAGCGATGGAATTCAAACGTAATAGTGTGGTTGCTTTATATTTAGCTGGAAAATCACAGCCAGCAATTGTTCGTGAGCTCAAACACCTTAATGTGAATAAAGTTTTTGTTTATCGCACCATCACTTGTTACAATGATACTGGTAGCATCGCAAATGGAGGATGATGATAGAGACAACGTCAAGTGAGATGGTTCGGAAAGTGAAGAAGCGACTTGAGCGAAATGCACGACGAAGTGCCAATCAAATGGCTAAAGAACTGAAAATATCAGACCGCAGCATCCGACGCATATTGAAAAATGAGCTCAAGATCAAGTCTTACGAGTTCCAAAAGGCCCATGATCTCACACCGAAGCAGTAAGAAGTAAGACTTGAGAGAGCGAAGCAGTTGCTTCGATTAGCCGTAAGTGGTCAAATTCCGAACATTGTGTTTTCTGATGAAAAAATTTTTCCAATTGAGCAATTCGTAAACTCTCAAAACGATAGGGCTTACTTTACCGACCGTTCATACGAGAATCTAAGTCATCGGTTGGCCACCAGGAGGCAGCACCCGCTACAAATAATGGTTTGGGCCGCTGTCACTGCAGATGGGCGCTCTCCAATTGTTTTTATCGAGGCTGGCGTCAAAGTAAATGCGACATATTATCGGGAAAGTGTTGTGGAGGCTGCTTTGAAGCCGTGGGCAAACAAACATTTCGGTCGCAAACCATGGACGTTTCAACAAGACTCAGCACCGTCTCACAAAGCGCGAGTGAACCAAGAATGGCTGAAAAATAACGTTCCGAACTTAATTACGACCACACAATGGCTCTCGAAATCACCAGATGCGAAGCCAATGGATTATTCTCTCTGAGTCATTTTGGAGAGCAAGGTCCGAAGTAAAAAATACACCAGTTTGGAGATGCTGAAGAAAGCCATTGTCCGTGAGTGGGCCAAAATACCGGCAAGTCACATTCGGACAGCTTGCGATTCGTTTTTGACCATCTCAAGGCCATAGTTAAGGCAAAATGTGGTCATATCGAGCAAAAGTGAATTGGTCCTGAATTTATGATTATTTTCACACATTTGTACTTTAAAATAAATAAAAATAATTTTCTAAACCGAATTTATGGCTTTTTTAATTGGTTACACTTCGAGTGTCGAACCCTGTAAAGATAACTGGTAACTGGCGAATGACACACGTGATCTTTTGCTCCAAGGTCTGAATCGAACCGGTATTGGCCGCATTTCAGGCTTTACATATCCCCAGAGGAAAAAGTCCAACGGTGTGATATCGTACGATCTTGGGAGTCAATCGACCGGAATCGAAAAACATGAAATTATCTGGTCGCTGAAGACTTCTGCCAATAAATTAATTAATAGATGCGATGTTTGGGAAGTGGCGCCGTTTTGTTGAATCCAAATGTCGCCGAGATCACGAAGTTATCATTTTTGAAGAAATATGGACCGATGACTACACCGGGCACAAACCACACCAAACCGTTGTTTTTTCTAGACGAAATGGCAGCTCTTGAATCTCTTCAGGTTGCTCTCGTCTCGAATACCTAATTGAGCCTAAAAAGGAACTCATCGCTGAACAAAGTTTGGCTCGAAAATGTCGGATGTTCTTGGAACTTTTCAAGAGTCAATAGAGCTACGACACATCGCTTAGGAAGGTCGAGCGGCTTCAGTTCTTGCACAAGCTGTATCTTATACGTTTTCAATTTAAGATCTCGACGTAAAATGCGCCAAGTCGTTCACTGCGAGTTGCTGCGAACGGCGCCGAATCGACTCTCTACGGTCTTCATGTACACTCTCAGCTACGGCTGCTATATTTTCTTCACTGCGTGCTGGGCGTGGTATATTCGGTCGAATACATTTTATTCAATAATGAATGCTGGGTCCCAAGATGGGTGATGGTATTACGAATAGTGCATACGTTCAGTAAGCCGATTACGTTGACTATAAGTTGAGCGAGGCGCACGAATTACTTTCCTTACAGAACGTGAATTTTCGTAATGAAGCTGAACGATTTGTAAATGTTGTACAGAAGTAAATAAAATGCCTAACAATACTGAATGAACCAAATATGTACCATTTTGGTCGACCACTTATTGTCATTTTCCCGCTGGAGAAATTATTCCATAAGTGTAAAACTGCGACAAGTAATTATCGCAGGCTTCTCTTGAAGCCAACTTTATTTCATTAAGGGAATTCTGCATTAACCGAAACAAATAGTAGTTCAATGAGGCAAGGTCAGGGCTATATGGTGGATGTATCAAAACTTGATGGAAGACGAAGATCTTTCTGTTGGTCAGTTCTGGCCGTTTTTTTTCGATTGCTTGCTTCAATCTCATCAGTTGTTGACAGAAAAATGTGAAATCAATCGTTCGACCAGGCTGGAGCAGCTCATAGCAGATGATTCCTTTCAAATCCCACTAAATACTTAACATAACTTTTCGTGGCGTCAATCCTAGGTTTGCGGCCGTTTGTTGAGCTTCACTTCGCTTGGTTCTGCCATGATCTTTTTTGCACATTATTGTTGTATTTGATCCACTTTTCGTCACCGTTACAATGGGCTTCAGAAATGGTTCGATTTCATTTCGTTTCGGCAAAGAATCGCAGATGCTAATTCGGTCCATTAAATTTTTCACAGACAATTCATGTGGTATCGAAACGTCGAGCTTCATATTGTAGCCAGCCTTTTTTAAATGGTTCAAACCCGTTTGATGATGAATTTTAAGTTCCTAAACGCTGTCATGGCTGCATATGTGAGGGTCCCGGTCAATCTTTTCCATAATATCATCGACTTTTTCAACGATCGGTCGACCAGAGCGAGTTGCATCTTTCATATCGAAATTTCCAGAACAGAAGCGAGCGAACCATTGTTGTGCTACACGAACTGATACAGCATCGTCTCCGTAAATTTCACAAATTTCATTGATGGCTTGCGTGGCATTCTTCCCTTTTTTATACAAAAATTTCAGAATATAGCGAATTTCTTCATTATTGTCACTCATTTTTGAATAGCTATAACTTTTTTTCAACTTCCCCGAATTTAATTTTGATTAAATAAAGCTTAAAATATCACCTTTCCAACACTATATGGTATGACACAATGTGATTGGTAGCACTGGAGATATACGACTTCAACGACATCTATCTACCTTTTTCGACTATCCAATATAATAATTTTCATCACTCTAGACTTTATGCCCAATATTTCAGAGTGCGAATTATCTTCTTACCTTAAATTGGGTGTAAGCATGTTCTCGGATATATTTGAGTAATGCCAAATGTTGATGTAATCAGTCCAGACCTTCCCCGGGCCACAATATACTCGATATGAAGGTTTTTGCGTTTTACACCTGACTTACTATTTTAATGAAATTGAACAGTAGTCTTACTTATAAAATTGATCTATAGTCTTGGGCCTTGTCCTTAGTACTGTTTGAGCTTTAAAGAGAAAATACGCCAGTTTTGCCAGGCAGATGAAAATGTGTTCCATTAGTCTAATTGGGTCACACATAGCGATAGTAACTCACAAGAAGTTCTGAAAGCTTTTTTGGGAGGTTCTTATGCAACCATATTTCCATTCAAACTAGACACCAACTGATTCCTACCCGTTTCTGTATATAACGAAGGATTTTGCTGGTGAAATTTGATCCACAACAAAGATTGTTCCATTTTTTTTTAACTATAGGGACGAAGCTTTATCTGCACATTTGATCACAATCAGATCATTCTAATTATGGATTTATTTCAAATAGCCCTTATATATAGCATATTGAAAGTTCACTTACTTTATGCAGAACCGAACGTTGAAAATTCATTGTCCTTTTAAGAATATACAAATCTATTAAATTCCCCCGGTAAATGATATTACAAAAAACTGTGTTTTACTAAGTTGAAAGGACTATCTTTAATTCTTCTTCTTCTTAATAGGCGTAGACACCGTTTACGCGGTTATAGCCGAGTTAACAACAGCGCGCCAGTCGTTTCTTCTTTTCGCTACGCGGCGCCAGTTGGATATTCCAAGCGAAGCCAGGTCCTTCTCCACTTGGTCCTTCCAACGGAGTGGAGGTCTTCCTCATCCTCTGCCTCCCCCGGCGGGTACTGCGTGGAATACTTTCAGAGCTGGAGTGTTTTCATCCATCCGGACAACGTGACCTAGCCAGCGTAGCCGCTATCTTTTAATTCGCTGAACTATGTATGTCAATGTCGTCAAATATCTCATAAAGCTCAGCGTTCCATCGAATGCGATATTCGCCGTGGTCAACGCGCAAAGGACCACCAGGAAATCTTTCGCAGAACTTTTCTCTCGAAAACTCGCAACGTCGACTTATCAGTTTTTGTCAAGCCTCTGCTCCATATAGCAGGACGGGAATTATGAGCGACTTATAGAGTTTGGCTTTTGTTCGTCGAGAGAGGACTTTACTTTTAAATTACCTACTCAGTCCGAAGTAGCACCTGTTAGCAAGAGCAATCCTGCGTTTGGTTTCCAGGCTGACATTGTTGGTGGTGTTAATGCTGGTTCCTAAATAGACGAAATTATCTACAACTTCAAAGCTATGACTATGAACAGTGACGTGAGAGCCAAGTCGCGAGTGCGACGACTGTTTGTTTGATGACAGGAGATATTTCGTCTTGCCCTCGTTCACTGCCAGACCCATTTTCTCTGCTTCCTTGTCCAGCCTGAAGAAAGCAGAACTAACGGCGCGGGTGTTGAGGCCGATGATGTCAATATCGTCGGCATACGCCAGCAGCTGTACACCCTTATAGAAGATGGTACCTTCTCTGTTTAGTTCTGCAGCTCGAACTATTTTCTCCAGAAGCAGGTTGAAGAAGTCGCACGATAGGGAGTCACCTTGTCTGAAACCTCGTTTGGTTTCGAACAGCTCGGAGAGGCCCTTCCCGATCCTAACTGAGCTTTCGGTATTGCTCAACGCCAGTTTACACAGTCGAATTAGTTTTTCGGGGATACCAAATTCAGACATAGCGACATAAAGGCAGCTCCTTTCCGTGCTGTCGAAAGCAGCTTTGAAATCGACGAAGAGGTGGTGTGTGTCGATTCTCCTTTCACGGGTCTTTTCCAAGATTTGGCGCAAGGTGAATATCTGGTCGATTGTTGATTTTCCAGGTCTGAAGCCACACTGATAAGGTCCAATCAGTTTGTTGACGGTGGGCTTTAATCTTTCACACAATACGCTCGATAGAACCTTATATGCGATGTTGAGGAGGCTGATCCCACGGTAGTTGGCCCAGATTGTGGGGTCTCCTTTTTTATGGATTGGGCATAGCACACTTAAATTCCAATCGTTGGGCATGCTTTCGTCCGACCATATTTTACAAAGAAGCTGATGCATGCTCCCTATTAGTTCTTCGCCGCCGTGTTTGAATAGCTCGGCCGGCAGTCCGTCGGCCCCTGCCGCTTTGTTGTTCTTGAGGCGGGCAATTGCTATTCGAACTTCTACATGGTCGGGCAATGTAACGTCTGCTCCATCGTCATCGATTGGGGAATCGGGTTCTCCTTCTCCTGGTGTTGTGCGTTCACTGCCATTCAGCAGGCTGGAGAAGTGTTCCCTCCATAATTTAAGTATGCTCTGGGCATCAGTGACTAGATCACCTTTGGGGGTTCTACAAGAGTATGCTTCGGTCTTGAAACCTTCTGTAAGCCGCATTACCCCTGTCGGCCAGCTTATCAAGCTCTTCGTACTCACGCATTTCAGCCTCTTTCTTCTTCTGTCTGCAAATGCGTCTCGCTTCCCTCTTAAACTCTCGGTATCTATCCCATCCCGCACGTGTAGTGGTCGATCGTAACAATGCAAGGTAGGCAGCCTGTTTTCTCTCCGCTGCGACACGGCACTCCTCGTCGTGCCAGCTGTTCTTTTTCACTTTCTGAAAACCAATGGTTTCGGTTGCAGCTGTTCGTAAGGAATTTGAAATGCCGTCCCACAGTTCCCTTATACCGAGTTGTTGACGAGTGCTCTCAGAGAGCAGGAGTGCAAGCCGAGTAGAAAATTGTTCGGCTGTCTGTTGTGATTGCAGCTTCTCGACGTCGAACCTTCCTTGTGTTTGTTGGCGTGCGTTTTTTGTTGCACAGAGGCGGGTGCGAATTTTGGCTGCAACAAGATAGTGGTCCGAGTGCACGCATATCTAAAACATTGGAGACGTGTCTTCCGTCTATCACAACATGATCGATCTGGTTGGTAGTTTTTCGATCCGGATACAGCCAGGTAGCTTGATGAATCTTCTTATGCTGGAATCTAGTACTACAGATAACCATATTTCGGGCCCCGGCGAAGTCAATCAGCCTCAACCCATTTGGGGATGTTTCGTCGTGGAGGCTGAATTTACCGACCGTAGTGCAAAATATACCTTCTTCGCCCACCTTGGCGTTAAAGGCGCCGAACACGATTTTGACATCGTGGCGGGGGCAGCTCTCATAAGCGCGCTCCAAGCGCTCATAGAAGGCATCTTTGGTCACATCGATACTTATGCGAACGAATTTTGGAATTGGAAAAATCCTCCGTCGTGATGGCCATTCGAGTTTTCTCAAATACTAATGAATATTTTGACGTGAAATTTAACATAGATGTCACTAACAGCACTACAAACTTACAGAAAATTTACCGATTCGAAAAACACGCGAAGTATTAATTAAAAATTCGCCTTTCAATTTGATCACATGTTCTTTATAAAATCTTTTATTTGTTTTTACAATATTTCTCAAAATATAATTGCTCTTCTGCTAATCTATTTCTTTCCATTTACAGTTAAAAATTGAAAATTTTATATTCCACAACGATTTCCTCTCTAAATGCATCATTTGTATCCGTCGTTAAAAGGTGACCAATTATGTCCGCTGGGGTTCCATCCCCAGACCCGCTATCCGACACGCTGCAAACGTTGCTTTCGTGACTACAAAGAGCATGGCGGTCGGCGGGGTATTGAAGATGTGGCCGTCTCATCGCCTAACTTAACGGAAGGCGGCAATTCCAGGTAATTTACTAAAAGCATCTCCACAATTTTGATTAAAAACGAAATTCTTCCGCTTAGACCATCATCGCGCACGTGGACCTCTACACAGAATCTGTCGAGTTTTAATGGCACGGGGAGTAGTAATGATATCGGTATGCAATTGGATCTCCCCTATATTTATATAATTTCAGTAACTTTAAACTTTTTGAAAACAAGAGTATATATTTTTATATGCAGCTTGCTTATTTTGAATTTTGACCATGGCTGTAACACAAACATCATGCACACATTTCGGCCTCATATTCCCATGTAAATAACGTTACAAAATTGCTCATACACACATACATATATGTCTAATTTTTTTCTATATTGTATATTTACTAAATTTTCGAAATTTTACTAATCCAACTTATACGTTTGTTTTTTGCTTGGAACTGTTTTCGGGTCCTAAATATAAATTTTTAATGTGAACTGATTTCATACTATAATTTTTTATAGACTATAGATTTTACATTTTACCCATTACGAATAATCGTTACCTCATAATTAATAAATCTATAAGATATTAAAGCCCCTTAGTGATCCCACACGTAAAGCGTCCATTTGAAAACTCTAAATGTTAGTCTTCATCGTTGCTATAAAACCTATAAACTTTGGTCTATAGGAAATTAATAGGGAATTTATTTAATGTGAAGTACAATCGATAGAGTTAAATTCAGAATTTTGCTGGAAAGAATCGATGGACCCAATTTTCGCATACTTTTTCCGCTAAATCAAGTCGTATGTCAAAGAGCACCTTTACCTTAAAAGCTCCAAGAGAGTCTGGTTTATTGTTAGAGAGGAATGACTTGAAATAACCCAACAAGAAGTAGTCTAATGGTGTTAAGTCACAACTTCTTGTCGACCATTCAATGTCACAATTTCTTGAAATAATCGAATCACTAAATTTTTCTCGCAATAATTTGTTGGTTGCATGTGCTCCGTGGCACCTAGCTACGTCCTGTTGAAACCAGGTGTTGTCAAGATCAACTTCTTCCAATTGGGTCCATAAAAAGTTGGTTGTCGTCGATTTATACCGCTGTCTATTGACAGTAACGGGGTCACGAATAATTTGTGAATTTCTTCGCTCCAGAATCGACAGTTTTGGTTATTTACCTCGCCGCTCAGATGAAAGTGAGTCTCATCGGAGAAGTTGATTTTTTTAAATCTGACTTTTGTTTCTCTAGATGAACTTTACAAACCGTATGAAAGCACATTTTCCAATAGAAGCTTGTAAGCTATAAATATAAATTTTCGTTTAATTGAGTTCAAGAACATGCTATGTATTGACTACTTAAACTATATCAGTCTAAAATTAGTTCACAACATATTATCAACATTAACATCATTATTTTATAATAGGTAGTACTAGTATATGTTGGTTTAGAACCAAGCTTCTTTATGTATACTATATAAAAAAGGGTGACTAAATTGATTTATTTCTTCCGAAATTTAATTCAATGAATTGAAATTGCCGCGAAGACTGGAAGAGTCTCAAGTGGAAACCCTAGTGCTGATAACATTTGGCAAAACACTTTTTCAAAAAACTTATGATATTGTTAAGGCGTGATCCATTTCGAGGTTCCCTACCTTTTTAAGGAAAAAACACAGCAACTTTAAATATAATGGGGAATGTTCATTATTATTCAAAAGAACATTCTTTGGTATTAATTTTTTGAAATTTTTTTTCAAATGATGGCCGCGGTTACGTCTGAGATGGTCCAGCCGTTGAGTTCAATTCTCGATGACTCGTTCGAGTATATTGACTGGTAACTGGTTGAAATCAAATGACGCCGAGATAACCAACTTCAGTTTCAGGCACTAAATAGTCGGTTATCATGGCGTAATAACGGTCGCCTTTGACAGTTAAATCTTAGCGGCATCATTTTTGAAGAAATATGGAACGATAATTCCACCGGGCAAAAAGCACACCAGACTGTTGGTTTTTCTGAATGAAATGACAGCTCTTGAATCTATTCAGACTGCTCTTCGTCTCGAAATTTTGTTTAAAAACGTCGGATCTTTTTGGAACTTTCCAAGAATGTCAATGTCGCTTGGGAAGGTTCAGTTTGTCGAGCGGCTTCAGTTTTTACACAAGCTGTAGCTTGAACGATTCTAGTTTAGATGTCGTCGTAAAATGCGCCAAGTCATTCCATACCTCAGTCCGAGTTTCTGTGAATGATACCGAATAAACCCTCCACGGTCTTGGTATACAAATGTCGCAAAAGAAACACAACTTTTTAAATATAACTGTTTCTGGTGGCGCCACCTATTGGTGGGTATATGAAATAAAAAGTTTGATCTCTTGTTGACATTTCGTAAAAATTTTAAGACAATTGGATAACTAAAATCGATGTTATCGATCAAAAAGTGACAGCAGCTGTTGGTCATCGGTCTTAAGTTTACGGTGATCAGTGTCTATCCCGTAGTAATGTGCATGAGTGGTTTAAGCGATTCCAAGAAGGCCGTGAGAACCTCTGTGACGATCAGAAGTCGGTCGTCTTCAGAAGTCAAAAATAAAGACAATGCTGATTTGTTTTTTCGATTCCGAGGATATTGTACACCGAGAGTTCGCCCCACCTGGCCAATCGATTAATGCTGTGTTTTACCTTGGTGTTATGAAGCGTCTTTTGTCACGCATTCGTCGTGCTCGACCACCATATCGTGAAGCAGGGTCCAGGCGCCTGTTGCACGATAATGCGCCGTGTCATCGGTCGACGCTTGTCACTGATTTTTTGACAAAAAACTCCATATTAACCATTTAATATGGAGTTAAATCTAACTCACCCTACTCACCTGATCTGGCACCCTGTGATTTTTACCTATTTGGAAAACTTCATTTGCCCATGAAAGGACACTGGTTTCAGGACATTTCAGCTATCCAAAAGGCGACGACCGATACGGATATTCTCAAGAGCATTCCGAAACATGACCTTAAACACTCATTTGAAATGCTAATTGACCGGGCTAAACGCTGTATCGAAGCACAAGGAACCTACTTTGAATAAAAAAATATAAATTTTGAAAAATATTAATTTTTTGTTGCGAATATTATCCCATAATAAATGCTGGATCTGAAGGTGGGTGATGGTTTTGCGTATAGTATGCTCAGTTTGCTGATTATGTTGGCCATAAGTTATAGTGTCACAAACATGGAGCAAAATAAAGAGAAAATACGGCATATTTTACAGTACTACTACGATAAAGGCAAAAATGCATCTCAAGCCGCCAATAAAATTTGTGCAGTTTATGGACCCGATACAGTTTCTATTTCCACCGCACAACGATGGTTTCAACGTTTTCGTTCTGGTGTAGAGGTGGTAGAAGGTGCGCCACGCTCCGGAAGGCCTGTCGTCGAAAATTGCGATAAAATCGCTGAATTGGTCGAAAGAGACCGGCATAGTAGCAGCCGTAGCATCGGTCAAGAGCTGGGCATGAGTTATCAAAAATTCATTTCAATTTTAATAAAAAAAAATCAATAAAAATACCGCACGACTTTCTTGACAACCCATTATATTCTTTACAAAACGTGAATTTTCGTAATGAAGCTGAGCGATTTGTAAACGTTATTTAAGTGCAAGTCTTTCTACAATGAAATACCAAACAATACTGAACAAAACTAACATGACAGCTTGGCATAACTCACGCGTGATCTGTCAGAAAAGGCTATTGAAAAAAGTATCTCTACTTGGATCACCCGTTACTTTCTTTTTAAATTCCTTTTTCGCTGGTGTTTTTTCTTGTTGATAATGCTATAACTTCCAGTGCCTAAAATTGATTACAGATATTGATATTTGGTCACTCTTTATTTGCATTTTTGATTACATAAAACGTAATATTATTTGTTTATTGTACTTTTTTCATTAAATTAAATTTCTCGAACATTTCACAACAATTTTTTGTATGTTGGCAATTTCAACACACTAAAAACTATGAAAACACTTTCGTCGCTGCCGAATGTGGACAACAACATTTGGTTTCTACTGTAATTTTGTGGATACCAACAACAATATTTGTATGAACATAATTTCAATTACATCTTAACGTAATCGTGCTCGTAAACGTAAACGTACTATATCTTTGGCTAATCAAAAAAAAAAAAAATACAAAAAAAAACAATAACAAAAATCATATAAACTAAAAACAAACATCGTCATCGTTCGCAATTGTGTAATTATACCGTAAATGTGGACTCACCGCACGGCAACGCACTCAACTGCATACAATTGCACCGCACTGCACCGCACTGCACCGCATCGCATCGTATTGTATCGTAAAAACTTGTTTAACATCGTAACATGAACGCTAAATGCATACAACAACAATATGTTGGTCTTATTATACTAAATAGTTGTTCACTTTAATGTAGAACTAAAGCGGCGTCCACAATCATGGGCCTCCACACCGGACATCGACGAAGCGGACGAACAGACGACAAAGGCCAACTCGCGTCCCAGTGGTCGTACGCAGCAAAACGATGTGGACGTGACATTGAAGTTACCGGTACCTCCACGACGGCATACAACGGCGCTGGATATAAAGGAGGTAAACAAATGATCTGCTAGTTATAAAAAAATTTGAGTTCTCGAAATAGGCACTGCGCTTGAAGCTTGGAGAAATACTCCAGACGACACTTGGCGGATGTTTCTAACAGTTTTCTCAATATGTCCATATTAGAAAATAAGTTCTAGAGCCAGTGTAGCCCATAGTCATTGTGGGAATCGAGCTCGGTAAATATAGGCTATGCCATCATCGGGTAACTTAATGCTCTCTTAAAGTTCTTCTCGATGGTGAAATAGAGTCTCAAAAAATTCCTTTATAACACTAATTTAGTCTGTAGTTGGGGATTTTTCTGAGACTTTGACAATGCTCATATCGGTGCTAAAAACGTCCACACTTGTGAAAACCCCGTCAGGTTAGGTAAATAGGCTGATTTCTCGCGAGGCCCCCGTCCGTTGTAATGCCCAGAGCTTCTACCTAAATAAAAGTGACAGTCGCAAATCGAGAAAACGTCTAGATGGTGCAAAAATTTATTAAGGCATAGAAAGTTCCGAGATATTTACGTCTGATCTTCCTCATTGTAATTTGACAAGTTGAGTCCTCCAAAATCTTTAGCCTCACCGTATGAGTGCTAATGTGAAAGTGCCCAGTTTGAACACCTATCATTGCATAACAAAGTTAAATGCGAGTGATCTTCTTTTAAGCAATTGGTAGTTCGAATAGCTCAACTCAAAAATAAAACACTAAGTTTTCATAACATAAAAATACTTTTTCTTACTCTGGGTCACCTTGTCACTGTTTACTCATTTACTATGGGGGATATGACGATCATATTAAGATAATAATGAACCACTATTCGCACGAGGAAGCTGTAAACTGTTTCGACTAACCTCAATTTCATAAATAGCTTTGAATATATTAACGCTAGGTGTGGCATTATAATACTATCTTTGAACAACAAAAATATGTGTAAATGAAAGGTAGTCATAAGCTATAGAGCTGCGTTTAGTTTTCTCCAATATCTCAATGTTACCAAATTTTTTCCTTCAGAATATTAAGATTGTTCTATACATATATTTTTAATAAATATGGTTGATATATAGGTAGAGGATTCCACATCAAAGACAGCATCCTCATCTTCTACATCATCACCTTCGCGTTCTAGTATTCCGGAGGATCTAATTATCCTTTCCACAGACAGCCTCGCCGAACGGGTACGTAAAATGAATTTGTTGAAGAAACAGCGCCAAAACTCCCGAGAATCCAGTCGAGAACGTTCCATACCCAAGAAGAGCGATGAGTAAGTTAACTAATAACAATGTGTGCATTTGCCGCTGCTGTGTAGATATTGAATGTGCTAGTGCTTCATGTTTGGTTTTGTCCACGCTTTTTGTTTGTCTTTCCCCCCAAAAAAAAATTTCGTTACTAAAGTAGTGATAACAATTCATCCAGCGATACTGAGAGTAAAGCGCCACCTGATCGACCAGAGCGCAGCAAATCCACCACATCCATGGCCGAAGCTGCCACCAAACGCAATTCGCTGCCCCCGAAGAAAGTTACAACCTCCAGCACAACATCCGCAACTTCCTCCACTTCAACAACAACTTCCACGACAAGCGCCGGTATCACACCGAAAGCAGTGAGTACAGCGTCGTCGACAACAAATGGCGCGCGTACAAATTCCACAAGTTCAACAGCTAAGTCGTCTACAAGCACTTCCACAACGACCGCCTCAAGGCAACAAAAGGAAGAAGCAAGACGGTTGAAATCTGCCGAAGATGTGGAATTCATGCTGAAAATTAAAGATACCAAGTATGCGCATAAAAGACAAACGCACGATAATAGTTCCCTTACGACGGAAACGACAGAAACCACTTTGGTGGGTCCGAACGATAGAGAGCTGCATGATGAGCTGAAACGGTTGCGCACCGACTACGAAGCGATGAAATTACGTGCAGAGCGCGCCGAACGCGAAAAAAGTGATATTTTGTTGCGTCGGCTCGCCTCAATGGACACCGCATCGAATCGGACCGCAGCCTCTGAGGCTTTAGCGTTGCAGCAAAAGGTAAACGAGATGAAAGACCAATTGGAAAAAGTAAACGATGAAAAACGTAAGCTAAATATACGCATGAAAGAGATCGAAAACAATCCGAAAGGTGGCGAGTATGAGTTAAAACGTAAACTACAGGCGGCCGAGCAGTTGTGCGAAGAGCTGATGGAGGAGAATCAGGATGCAAAGAAGGAGATTATCAATTTGCAGGCCGAAATGGATGAGCTGCAAGACACCTATCGCGATGATGAGGTGAAGGCGAAAACAAATCTGCAAAAGGAGCTGGAGAAGATGACAAAAAATTGCCGAATACTCAATTTCAAACTTAAGAAATACGAACGTAAGGTTGAGATAATGGAACAGGAGAAACAAAACAACTACAATACAGATTTATTGACCAAGGTCAATAAACTGGAGGAAGAGCTGCGTTTTGCAAACGAACTAACACGTAAATTACAAGTAAGTGAAAAAACCGATTTATATTTGAATTTCTCAATATGGCTATTTTCATATTAGGTTGAAGCTGACGAGCTACGCAATCCGGGCAAAAGAAAGACGCCTATGTTAGGTATTATTGGCAAGTCTACATCGGCGGACGCAAATCCACAGCCACCATTACAATTAATGCGCGACTTGCAAGACTCTGTGGAACGTGAATCGGATTTGAAGGACCAGCTGAAATTTGCCGAGGAAGAGGTAAGGTTTCTTATGATATCTTAGAATTTATTAAGAAAATCTCCATTGTTGATAAGCGTCAAAAGTTGCTTGTGAAATTGAATGCGAACGTTGGCATAAACGTTGGTACTCAAACTTTGGAACTTCCCGAAACTTTATGTTTTCCGCGTGCCACACAAACGCGTCGACTGGCTTATGTGGATGTTAGCGTTGAAACACAACCACTGCTTACTAACGATGAGGCCACGGCAGTGCTCGTGGAGACATGTGACAGCTTTACACAAATGGCCGAAACGCAAAGTGTCGAGGTTGACACACAAACACAAACCACTGGAACACAAGAAGTTTCCACAGAAACTGTTAATAATATTTGCGATGCTTCCACTGAAACCGATCGTATTGAAGTATTTCACGTCAGCACTGAGACTGAGAGTAGAAAACTTTCGATTGATGCTCAAATTACTGCAGAAAACCAAAAATCTTTTTGTGACCGTGAATGTTCACCATTTGCAATGGTATTTGCCGCAGTGGCGCCTAGAGCAACATCTGCACTACTCTTTCCTACTGCAATGTCGCAAGCGCTCATGTCGGGCGCTAGTGCAGGTATCTTTCAACAATTCCTCAAAAAAAAATGTTTTTATGTAATTTTTAGGACTGACAAATTGTTTGTGGCAGTGTATAATTGTTTTTACTAAATCTATTTCTCGTGAGGCTTCCATATAGAAGCAGAGTTTAATTGGAATTTCATGGGAACTCAATAGGATAATCTGATTTAATACATCTTAAGTATTCTTAGCTATAAATAAGCCAGAAAAGATATTCGAAATGTGGTTAGAACAATCAACCAAAAGAAAGTTAAGTTAGATAGAATTATATCATCTTCCCTTGCTTAGGACAAATCTAGGAATTTGTGTGAGATGACGAAATCGTTTCAATGTCCCTAACGCTCAGCAAACAGAATCAGGTATTGAATAATGTTTATTCTTCTTCAAATATCCTTCTGAAATATTAAATGAAGTTACTGTGATACACATGTTTTAAAAAGAGACGGTGTATTATACCTAAATTGTTTTTGCTAAGAAAGGGGTCGAAAAAGAACGTTAGAACTGGAGATGATTTTTGAAAAGGGTAAGAGAATACATAATTTAGATATATTTATCTTCTTCAGCCAGGTCCATCAAAAATCGGATCGCCTTTCGGTCCTAGCATGGTTCTAAGATCCTTTCGTGGTATATTGCTAATTTTTTTGATCTGAGTCAAATAAATGCAGCACTCTATATGAACTGTCAGCTGATTTTATTTCATAACAAAATTCAGTTTCATCAATCCTTGGGTTAGATACTTTATCTAGAAGAGTAGATGGTAGTTCTATCGACCGAACTGTATGAAAGATTAAAGGCCATCGTCAACAAACTGATTGAACCTTATCAATGTAGCTTTAGGCCTGGAAAATCCACAACCGACCAGATATTCACCATGCGCCAAATCTTGGAAAAGACCCGTGAAAGGAGAATCGACATACACCTCTTCATTGATTTCAAAGCTGCTTTTGACAGCGCGAAAAGGTGCTGCCTTTATGTCACGATGCCAGAACTTGGTATCCCCGCAAAACTAATACGGCTGTGTAAATTGACGTTGAGCAATAGAAAAAGCTCCGAGCCGTTCGATATCAAACGAGGTTTCGTGTGACTTCTGCAATCTACTCTTGGAGAAAATAATTTGACAGTCATAACTTCGAAGTTGTAGATAATTTCGTCTATCTTAGAACCAGCATTGATAGCAACAACAATGTCAGCCTGGAAATCCAAATAACTCTTGCCAACAGGTGCTATTTTGGACTGAGTAGGGAATTGAGAAGTAAAGTCTTCTCTCGACGAACAAAAACCAAAGTCTAAAAGTCACTCATTATTCCCGTCCTGCTATATGGTGTAGAGGAATGGACGATGAGAGCATCTGATGAGTCGGTCTTAGAAGTTTTCGAGAGAAAGGTTCTGCTAAAGATTTATGATTCTTTGCACATTGGCCACGGCGAATGTCGGATTTGATGGAACAATGAGCTGTATGAGTCATACGACTACAATGACGTAGTTCAGCGAATCAAGAGACAGCGGCTGCGCTGGCTAGGTCATGTCGTACGTATGGACGAAAACACTCTAGCTCTGAAAGTATTCGACGAAATACCCGCCGAGGGAAGCAGAGGAAGAGGAAGACCTCCACTCCGATGGAAAGACCAGGTGGAAAGGGCAGGTCCCTTGGCATTTCCAATTGGCGCCATGTTGCGAAAAGAAGAAACGACTGACGTGCTGTTGTTAACTCGGCTATAATCGCGTAAGCGGTGTCTACGCCCGTAAAGAAGGAGATGATGGTAGTCTCGTGCGCCATACATCGATCCTTAGCAATGCCAGATGGAGTGCCGTTACGTAGTTTATAAAAAGTAGTCAAGATGTCAGAGCTTGAAACGAATAGGTGCTCAGGCCCCACTATCATCCCACCTCTTCCAGTGTCTCATACCGTGGTGCTCCCAATTGAAGCGTAACGTTGCCAATGTGAGAAAGATGCACAAAAGATGCTTTATTATTTCTTTGGTCACCTACTCTTGATATTTCCTGCAGTCATCTCTATCTATTAGCTTCATCCTGTAGGCATGAATTGCCACCAGACTGTGACCAGTGAGTATTCCAATCATGTACTCACACTCTCTTCTCTTCGTGTGTTTTCGATCTACTGTTTTACACAGAACTTTTGCAGTCTTGCATTCCGATAGAACATTCCATGGAATTTTAACTTAGAGAATGCATAGCTCTGTCACTTTTGGCAGTCTCTTCTAATATATCATGCCTTTGTAGCTTGGCAGCCTCCGAAGAAGTGAAGTCGCTTGTTCCTGTCGACACTCTCCACTGCTGCCCTTCTTCCCAAGACACTTCTTGCCGATTTGCGAAAGAAGGTTATAACATTCATTGCTGTTGGCTGACCATGTAAATGTTTCCATTCCAAGGAATTTAGTGCGATCCAACAGATATAGTTGTATCCTATTTATCGAAGGGAACCTCCATGGAGGGATTTTGTATTTTCGTTTAAACACAGCAGATAAGTTTTCTACGAACTGAATCCCAGACCCGTACGCAATGCTTAATTTTGGACTGGGTTTTGCCGTCTAAGTTCTTTAAGTACCTTAACAGTTTATTCGTCTTATTCCATAGAAACGGAGATAGCGAAGGCATAAGATAGTGCCTACACAGACTTCCTTGGTCATTCTATCTTCATTCTATTCTGCTCTTATCCTTCTAGAGATCAAGCGGGTTTTGAATCCAACGTTATATAGTACAGCTGAATAGAATAAATTCTGTAAAATGTTGTCCAAGAACGTAATCCTTTATTCAAGATACCTTTCGATATTGAATATTGGTGTATGGATTGTAGTCTCTACTGAAGTTTTTTTCTGTATGCGGATGCGTTGCGCTTTGGACAAGTTTCTAAGAGGCGCTGTGGCCCTGATATACATACACGCCTAAAATTTTCTTTAACGTTTTCAGCAGGAAAGAATTTAAGCTTATATCCCTAAATTCCTTAGAGTAGATTGGGTGATTTACCTACCTTTGGTATGAAAACTAAACTACGCTGAGGCACATGGTGTGGCACATAACTGAACTTCAGGCATCCCGCAAAAATCGCACTGATAAGCGTATTTTGCAGCATGACTGAAATGATTACATCCTTACAGGGAAATTTGTATGGGTCGCAAGAGCAGATTGCTCATTCTATTTTTTTTTAATTATATAATCGAAATTTCAACCTTTTAATTTAAAAATAATTGCACGATTGAATTAAACTCTGTTAATGTAATACTAATTATTTGTCCTAATTGTACAATTGCAGGCTGAAAATTTGAGGAAAAAGGTTGCCCGCTACGAGGATGAAAATGATTCGCTAATGATGCAGTTGAAAAAAATGGCAACACGCTCCAGAAGTACGAATATATATATATATATGAGTTGGAAAACAAAATTTTGTATTTTTGTCATATTAATCAAATTATTTTTAAAACCCTGTAAAATTTTCACGTTATATTTGGGCACATTACCCTTACGAAGAACACAGTTTGCATTATATAAATTTCAATTCTTACAAAATTTACCAATTTGAACCAAACTAACCGAAATTCGATGTATAACTTGCTTCTTACCGTCAAGTACTTGCCATTTTTTACAGCTGCTCATCACCAGAAACTAATGCATATTTAAATTGACTAATCCATATACGCTTAAAAAAACTTAATTTCATTTACACCCATCATTTCGAAGCTTTGCATGATGAAGTTACTTGACTGCGTTAAAAATATATAATATTATTTCCGCATGGATTATTTAACACATTTCCAACTTTAACTTTACAGCTACACGTAAGCTGAGCCCGATACCACATCGTCTGATGCCTGAATCGGCGGCTGAACGTGACGAAGGTATATCCGATGAGGACGATCCCGCCGAGTTACGCATACTTTTGGAACTGAACGAGCAAGAGGCGGCAATACTGCGTCAGCGTGTTGACGATTTGGAGAAAGAAAATCGTGAAACTAAAAAGCATGTCAGAGAGCTGCAGGAGAAAGTACATCAGGCCGAGACGGGAGACAAGAAGTCTTCTCTGCTCTCGTTCAACTCGACACCAACAAATGCCGCTGATAAGAAACTTAAAGCACTCACAGAGGAGCTAATGCAGTTACGTAAATCACTTTCCGATAAGGATCGTACAATCGAACGCTTGCAGTCGGAGATTGCGGCTAAAACCGGCTCTGCGCTGCCACAAGATGTCAATATAGATGCGAAGCGTCAACTGAAATTGGTCGAACAAGAGGCGTCGGTGTTACGCACGAAAATCTCGACATTGGAAAGCGAAAATGAGAAGTTGCTGAAAGATAATAAACGCATGCAATTGCAGGCGTTACGCAAGAGTACGTCGTTGGATAAAAATGGCGCGAATGGCGAGGAACTTACAAAATTGAAGGAATCACTTGAAAAGATGGAGTGTGAACGCAATGAGTTAGATGCCAAATTAAAAGTTATATTACAGGAAGCTGAAGCGAAACTGCCCATTCGAGCGCCCAAACGTGTAACAGATTTGACGCCAAAGAATCACTTGAAGAAATGGATCGAAGAGTTGGAGGATGAGATACGCGAAATGCGTGTGATAGTATTGAATAGTGGAGGCGATAAGGTAAAGACGCTTGAGACTGAAAAGGCGAGTCTGGAGGAACAGTTGCAGAAAGCCAAACAGCGTTTGTCCATAGCTGAGGGTGATATTGGTGAGTTTAGCAAAT
>NC_052500.1:58330350-58339346 GCF_016617805.1 Bactrocera tryoni | reverse complement strand
AAAAAAAAACGCATAAAATTTGCAAAATCTCATCGGTTCTTTATTTGAAACGTTAGATTGGTTCATGACATTTACTTTTTGAAGATAATTTCATTTAAATGTTGACCGCGGCTGCGTCTTAGGTGGTCCATCCGGAAAGTCCAATTTTGGGCAACTTTTTCGAGCATTTCGGCCGGAATAGCCCGAATTTCTTCGGAAATGTTGTCTTCCAAAGCTGGAACTAGTTGCTGGCTTATTTCTGTAGACTTTAGACTTGATTTAGCCCCACAAAAAATAGTCTAAAGGCGTTAAATCGCATGATCTTGGTGGCCAACTTACGGGTCCATTTCTTGAGATGAATTGTTCTCCGAAGTTTTCCCTCAAAATGGCCATAGAATCGCGAGCTGTGTGGCATGTAGCGCCATCTTGTTGAAACCACATGTCAACCAAGTTCAGTTCTTCCATTTTTGGCAACAAAAAGTTTGTTAGCATCGAACGATAGCGATCGCCATTCACCGTAACGTTGCGTCCAACAGCATCTTTGAAAAAATACGGTCCAATGATTCCACCAGCGTACAAACCACACCAAACAGTGCATTTTTCGGGATGCATGGGCAGTTAGCCACCAAGATCATGCGATTTAACGCCTTTAGACTATTTTTTGTGGGGCTACGTCAAGTCTAAAGTCTACAGAAATAAGCCAGCAACTATTCCAGCTTTGGAAGACAACATTTCCGAAGAAATTCGGGCTATTCCGGCCGAAATGCTCGAAAAAGTTGCCCAAAATTGGACTTTCCGAATGGACCACCTAAGACGCAGCCGCGGTCAACATTTAAATGAAATTATCTTCAAAAAGTAAATGTCATGAACCAATCTAACGTTTCAAATAAAGAACCGATGAGATTTTGCAAATTTTATGCGTTTTTTTTTAAAAAAAAGTTATCAAGCTCTTAAAAAATCACCCGATATAATATGTAAATGTTGCTTATAAGCAACATCGGTAATGAAAGGGTTAAATAATCACAACAACGCGCACCAAAAACGTTTGTATTCAATGTCAAGTGTCAACTAAATAACTGGTAAACAAAAAAAAAATCGCGATGATCTAAGCAGCCGGCTAACCAGCCAATCAAATTCAGTTATTACTAACGGTTTAAGTGAATGAAAATGTCAAATTAAAATGGCCTTTAATTGTATGACAAAAGTTTGCTAGTTGGAAGAAAGAAATAAATCCATGATTTATTTCCTTCTTCCAACTTACATCTTTTTTGGCCGCTATTATTACAATGACTTTTGACCTTTTTATTTCTTTTTTCAACCTAACGCGTAGTTTTACGATTGAAAAGAGCTAATATGAGTAAAAATCTATTTCGTCAAAAACGGCTTTTATTCCCTTCTTCCAATTGGTGGTTCAATTAGAATTAGTTAAATCTGTAATTTTAAAGAATAATCTTACATTAAATAATGTTGAAGAATCATTAGAACTAGCAAATATAAAAATAGCTTCAAATAACACAATGTTATTTTACATAGTAAGCATACCATTAATAAATGAAGAAATTTGTGAATCAATTCTAATCAAACCAATAAAAAAGGAAAAATATATTAATAAAATCCCTTTCGAGGACATTGTAACTTGTAATGATAATAAAATATTTGCCATTAAACTAAAATGTAAAGAAAACAACAATATTAGGATTTGTAATCATAGGAACATTATAGACATTAGTAACACTACCTCTGTCCCACAACTACTCAAGAGCGAACCAGAAGAGTGCACATTAGTCAACAATCAGCACATCCCTTCAGTTGAAAACATCTCACCTGGAATAATTCTACTAAACCAGTACAAAGGTACAATTCAAATTGGCAACCAAAAAATAACCCTTGAAGGATCATATGCAGTGCAATTCCACAATTCCACGGTTATAATCGACAACCAGAAATACTCTATTAACGAGATACTAACCAGCAAACCCCTGCCTGCTATACTGCAATCAAATATCCCCTCAAACAAGGAAGAAGAAATTTTAAGCTTAGAAATGTTGAAAGAACTTCACATTAATAACACCAAGCGTTGGACGCATTGAAAACAACCCACACAGCAGCCCTAGTAACAAATTTTTCGCTAACGATCACTAGCATTATCTTCATAGCAAGTTTGATTATCAAGTTAATCATGAAAATAAATTTCAAGGCAGAACCAGAGCTATCGAGCTACAATCCGAACGCCAATGAATCCGATATTAAAAAAGTCGCAACACCCGAAATGCCTTACTTAGCAGAACCCACAAGCCCAGTTTTTTAATCCAAACAAACGAGGACGTTCGTTTTTGGCGGCGGAAGAGTTAGCACCAGCTAAGTTGAAACCAAAGCTAACACCAACACTATTGCGCTAAGTCAACAATTACAATGAACTGGGAAATAGCCCAGACGCGCGCTCAGCAAAATTGTCAATATCAGCAGCGCAATATCCGGCATGCGCCGATCAAAATTCTGGATCGACCTAAAAAAGGAATAAGCAAAATAAAACACTTGCAACAACATCCGGCATGCGCCGACCAATACCAATTGCTGACACAGGTAGAAATAGGGTATATTTAAGAGAGAATAAGTAGAATTAAGTTTTTAGTATTAATGTTTTGGTGATTCAATAAAGGTCTTGCGACCAACGAAAAAATCTTTTTTTTAGACTTGTACAATACAAGTCGATAACTTACACATGTAAATATGTCGCCCGCAAAAACTACAAATATTGATCTACATAAAAAAACAATCGTCTCAAACAGCATCAGCAGCGTCACAAGTCAATATGGCAGCCAAATAGTCGATGCCCAAATTTGTAGAAAAACACGAAAGCGAACTTTCAACAGGCAAATTGTCATAAAAGCAGACACCATCACATCTTCCCGAACATGCTTTTGCCTACACGTACGTAGGTACAGCTGCAGCACATCGTGTACTAACTTTATAGCTGGGCTCTAAGCTACCGGAGGGGTCGGCAGGTCGCGGATAGCCGGACGGCCTGCAGTAGAAGCTTCTGTGAACCGACACCGCCTCTTAGAAATATGTGTCCCCGTCAACACGCATAGGCGTGATGAGTAAAAAAAAAACACAGGCGCGACGGACCCATAGTGGGCGGCTCCCTGGTCAGCGTCTGTTCACCAGGTTGTGCGGATGTTAAAAGAACTAAAGTTGACCGGTGCATAACGTGGCGTACTGAGAGTCCCTCGAAACCTTAACAACGACTTCTCTGTTGCTAGTGTGAAAAGGGTGATGTGAGCTTGCTTTGCCGAGGTGTTAGCCCCGGGCGAGCGCTGGTCCGTCCGTGTTTTCCGGGACCGGTCAAGCGAAGGACAGGCCTCAGGGAACTGGGGTAGGAGCATAGACACCGTGGGTATTCCTGTCCATTTCGGCCCGCCCCCCTACACACGATACGCTGGTAAAACAAAACAGAAGATAATGAATAACTTATTGAGAAACAATACAACCAATGCTACGAGCAACAGTGATAACAGTAGCAATATCTATGCCGCTCTGATGAGTAGCGGACCTAGAATAATAAACAATGGAATTAGCAGGGAGCTAGATATAAACTCCTTCCAGGGAACACCAAGTTCGGATATAGACCCCTTTAAACGCGCACCGAGATTAGGTAGATCGCCCACAAACGCGCTGAGTGTCGAAAAGCCGACAAGGGCAAGATCATCACCACCAGCCCTTCAAGATACCACACCACAGGCTAAGCAAGCACTCTCATGTGTAAACTACAGCCGCGACGACCTGATGCCATCATAATTGCGCTAACAGGGAATATGACCTACAGCGACATTCTCAGGGCAGTCAATTTTAGTATAATATATTTGATACTTATATTTGCGGGGTTGTCGTTTTTTCCTTCTCATAAAACTGTCAGAAATCGTTCAATTTATGATTTTTAGCTTTTGCCATCGTCGCGAAAAGACGCTTATAGGCAAAGGCTTATTCGGGGAGATGTGAAGTTGGTCGCTTTTATGAATGAAGCGAGTTTGCTTGTTGAAAGTGCGCTTGCGTTCATGAATAAAATTGTTCTTGCTGTAAGACTTACTACATTTGCGGCCAAATTGACTTGGGACGCCGCTGATGCTATTTCAGACATTTGTTGTTTTTGCGGAACAATATTTGCAATTTTTGCGGATGACATACATATCTACATGTGAACGCATACGTATTATTTTTGTGGGAATGTCATACGCACATATAAGTATGTACATATGGTGCTATTTCAAACGATTGTTGTTTTTGTAAAGCAATGTTTGTAGTTTTTGGGGGGACATATTTGCATGTGTACGCATATGTATGTATACAAGTATGTAGGTTTGTGTATGCGTTATTTGTGCCAATGTCATACGCACATATTTATGTATGTATGTACATATGAGCAGCGCGCACATGTTATTATTGATAAGTGATAATATGATTTGAATTTGTGAAAGCGAACATAAACACATATGGTCATGATACATGTGAATATTAGTTTTGAATGATAAAATATACGATTTATTTACATTTATCACTATTAATATATGTATATAATTTGTTTAATATATTATGATAGTTTGTTATATGTACATATGTATATGTATGTACATATGTAATGAAGTATACACATAAGTATGAATATATCAAAAAATAATTTAAAAAATAGGCTTTATTTCTCCATTAACTAAGAATATTGCTTTGAAAAAGTAATATAATTCAAATGTATTCAATTGTACATGTATTCATTAATATGCACAAAAAGAATTCATACGAATACACATGTTTGCATATGTCTGTTAGAGCAATATATAGTTTTGAGCAAAATTTTTGTTCCACGCTCAGCCAGAGAACATAAAACATAGAGAAGCTGCAGGTTCGACAGCGAACATTTTATAGGATTGGGAAACGGAATTCACCTCACAACCTCAGAATTCACGATGTGAAATGTTAACATTTTTAACAGTTCTCCACATACTCAAACAGAGAATATGAAGAGAAATAATATACGTACGGCTTATGATGCCATAGCATGTATGCGCAATCAAGGAATATTGAAGAATAATAAGTTCTTTGATATTCCATTTTTAACAGCGAAAAATGTGTACAAATACAGCTCTCTCACATACTCAAGAATATGAAGAGACATAAATATACATATGTATGCATGCTCCTTATGATACTCCCAACAACAACATTGTGATATTTCCATGCTTCAATTTTTGCTTTCGCAATGTATGCAAATTGTATGCTTTTGCGTTTTGCCGTCGGCATTTCCATATTGGCATGTAATAATTATGATATGAGTATAATTTTGTGTGAATGCATGCATAGTACTATTTACAGTCATTTTAGACTTGTATATTTAATAATTTAATTTGATTTTTACATAATATACTATACTAATAAATATTTTTGTATTATGTTTCTTAGTAATAGAAATTGAATTTATCATAACAATATATAAATATATCGTCTATCATATTAATCTTATTATCTGCCCATATGATTGCATGTATGTATGTGTACGCATGTGCGCATTCAGAAATTCAAATCATGATTTTATCACTTATCAATGGATACATATATTACATGTGCGCGGATTGATCTGCATGTTCATATACATTCATTTATACTTATATGTACATACATAGTATATTTGTATACACTTCCGAACAAATAATGCATAAGCATACAAGCATATATATGCGTACACATGTGAATATGTCACCAACAAAAAATTTAAGCATTGTTCTACAAAAACAACAATTGTCTAAATAGCAAAAGCACCACAAGTCAATATGGTAGTCAAATTGGCGAAGCTCAAATGTAGTAAATTTTGCAACAAAAACGATTTCATTCATAAACGCAGGCGCAAATTCCACAAGCGACCTCGCTTCATTCATAAAAACAGACGCCGTAACATCTCCCCCAGCATGCCACAAGCGTCTTTTCGCGACGATGGCAAAAGCTAAAAATCATAAATTGAACAACTTTCTGATGCTTCTTCACACAAAGAAGTGACAAAAGTGGCAACATAGCCGTTGTCGATTTACAATATTTGTCTAAAATATTTTTCCGTGGTTTTTTGGTACAAATATGGAAATGATAACACGAATATGCATATTTCATGAAGGTCATCAATTTTCTTCTTCACGTTTTCATAGTCGAAATAAATATAATTTATATGAAATATTAATTTATTTAAAAATTAAAAAATTGAATTAAAGAAAAATAAAATTAAAGTAACGTTTCCCAATTTTTCCCGATTTTGTACAAAAAATTAAAATTTTTACCATTTTCCAGAAAACAATGGTTCATATGATACAAAATATGTAATCACGCATATATGACTCAGAGAATGCTTTGTATATTTTTCTTCAAAGCATTTCTCTTTATTCATTCTCGCATGAATTCAGTCGTTTTACAAAAACTTCTGCCAGAGAACGTGATCATACAGAATTCAATTTGCACCTTCTCCATGTTTTATGTTCTCTGGCTCAGCTCTGTTCAAGCGAAAATGTTAAAATTTCTCCTGCCGAGCTGGCAGTGGTGAAACACTTCCATCTCGACCGAGTTAGCGAAAAATATTTTTACGTTCTTCGCGCCGTGAACCTTCTCTATGATAGACGTTCTCTGCTAAATATACGTTCTCTGATTCAAATTAATCGTCTCCACAATTAATAATTAACATTTTGCTTTACTTCTATCATTTGTAATTAATTGCTAATTTTGGAATGTTTTACATTGGATCCGATAGACTGCGCTACCATCGCAGTACCCAATATTCAAACCTTAAATTGGCGTAAACGTGCAATCAGAGAACGTATATTTATAGAGAAGGTCCAACAGCGGACAAGCGTGTGAACTGTCAAAAGTTAACAAAATGCGATGAGCGTGTTTCACCACAGCTAGCTAAGAAGGAGAAATTTTTAACAGTGGCGCGCGAACAGAGCTGAGCATTGATTGAAAATTAAGCTCAGAAATATATGTACATACATTGCTATTACAGACGTATGTTGACCTTTTGCTTATATTTTTATATGTACGTTTACATGCCATCATATTAATTGATATGATTATCATTTTGCGAATTTTTATGAATACACACATGCAAAACTGATAACATTTTAATTAAATTGTGCTATTTTCAAAATATATATTTGTAGTTAATGTGTGAATAACAGTTAATTTTTAAATATTTCTTATGTTTGGTAATATAGTATGTACATACTATAATTTCATATACGAATATGCGTTTATATACATGCGATATACATATGTACATACATACATACATATGTATATGAGATACTATACTAATATCCTAAAAAACTTAATATATTACAATAATATTGTATGTAAGTTACACTTCTTACGCATCTACGTATTAGCACCTAATTACTTACATACATAGTATGTAAGTACAATTCAAATTCAAATCGTGATATTATCATTTATCAGTAAAAAGTGTACGTACATGTAAATATGTCACCCAAAAAACTACAAACATTGCCTTACAAAAACAACAATCGTTTCAAATTGCATCATACATACTTATATGCGTACACATGTAAATATTTGCGTATAACATTCCCACACAAATAATGCATACACAACATACATACTTATGTATATGCGTTCACATGTAGATATGTCACCCGCAAAACCTGCAAATACATATTGTTTCACAAAAACAACAATGGTTTCAAATAGCATCAGCAGCGTCATAAGCCAATAGGCATGGCAGGCAAATAGCCGATGACCAAATTTGTAAAAAAACACACAACAACAAGACTTTCATTCATGAACGCAAGCGGACTTTTAACAGGCAAATTTGCTTCATTCATAAAAGCAGACACCATCACATCTTTCCGAGCATGCCTTTGCCTACAAACGTCTTTTTGCGACGATGGTAATAGCTGAAAATCATAAAAAAAGGAAAAAGTGACAACCCCGAAAATATAACTTCTCAAATACATACAATACATAATAATACATAGTTTATTTGACGATTTTAAAGTCAAGAAATGTATCACAGAAAATATTCAGTATTTCTCTGATTTATATGTACAGTCAATCCTGGTTAAGTAGTACTCCGCTTAAATGAAAATCATCCCTCTTAACTGCCTATATCTTGCTGCATCTCACGGTTGGTTTTTGAAATACATAGAAATTATTGTTTTAGGTACAACTCGTTTCAGTATCCGCACTCGCTTATGTGCCACGTGAATATGTGCGACCGCTTGGCCTTTAAACTTTTAAAGGCCTACAAATAAATATGTACATATATGTATATATTATCAAACCTACATTAATTAAATATTTAGATAACAATATAAACATGACTATTATACATATGTATGTATATTCCGAAAGATTTTAAGGAATTTATCATGAAATAAGTAGTTAAATTTCTACGTAGTACATGCTTGTGTGCTTTGATATAAAATTCATACATATATAGAAAATATACATATGTACATATACATACATACATATGTCTGTATATAAATTATATCCCAGTTAGAACAGTGACGGTCATGTTACCTAGTGGCATGCCGGTAACGCGTGCCGGTTTAATTGGCACTTTTTCTTATCACGTTCTTAAGAGCGAATCAAAAAAGCTCCCAAAACTTTTGTATACATGTGATCTTGTATCACCTTCTCGCTCACATATTTTCTGCTGTAATAAAACTATATCCTTCTTTCTCACACTTTCATTAAATTTGGGATAATTCAGCAAAACTGCTTTCAGGAAAGCGTGACGAATCATTCTATCAATAGCCTAGTGGGTAAACCACTCGCTTGTCATTCCTTCAACCTAAAGTTCGAAACTCCAAAATATAAAGAATTTTTTTTTTTATAAAATATTTTGTTTTTTATTAATTTTAATAATAAAATAATTTTATTTAGATTTACATTAAATTAATTTCATTCATCTTCACATTTTTTTTAATAATATAAAAATTATTTCAATAAATTATTATATAGATACA